>NW_025969345.1:0-15622 GCF_021869965.1 Rhincodon typus
ACTCTCTTTCTCAGAAAATATTTCCTGACTGTGAAAGATACCATTCAAAAATTAATCCAGTAAGAGAGCAGCACATGGTCAGGTGGTGGGCAGCAGTGGAAAATTCATTTACAAAAGGTCTATGAAAGTAACAGTAAAATACAAAACAGAGATCAAATATATCCACCATTACAGACTGAAGAGATTAGATACCGACAAAGAGGTGATCAGGGAGCACAGAAGTGAGTAAGAGCAGTGCTCGCTGCTATGATCCCACACTCTGGGAAAGAAATCCAGAAGAAACAAACATTTCTCTTGGTTTGAATTTGCTCTATGTAAATCCTCTCCGATCACTTTCATTTCTGAAGAATGGTCCAGACTCGAAAGGTCAGCTTTCCTGCTCCTCTGATGCTGCCTGGCCTGCTGTGTTCCTACAGCTCCACACCTTGTTATCTCACTTTCAACCAGAGACGGCTGCGCATGCGACCAGCTTCACCTTGGCCCTTTCAAAGTTTTAAAGCTACCGCGCATGTGCCCCGCGGATCATTGCCCCCAATAAAGATGGTGGCGGTCACACAGGCCTATCGCCATCTGAGGCGTTGATTTGTTTTCTGCAAACATGAGTCTGGGAGTTTCAAATGTGTGTTTTCCGACGTGCACTAAGTGTCTGTAAAACTTCCAAGCCCGTACGAATATCACTTCCCTCCCACTTTCTGCCGTTTTTCTTTCTTTCTTTACCGTGTCCTGCTCTTACCTCAATTGCACAAATCTCGGTCTCAGCGACTCTGCACTGCGCGCGTGGATGATCACGTGGTTTACACTGGTCCCGCCCCTTCTTCACTCCGATTGGTTAGAAGGGATCCTACTTCCACCCGGAATGCCACGGCGGCCCTGTGCTCCTATTGATCCCGAACTGACATCAATCACTCAGACCCGATTGTGAGCTGGAGCATGCGCAGTGCTTCTTGTAATTATCAGAAGCTAATGATCGTCATCAGAATCTTGCATTTCCAGACAAATGAAAATTAGAGCTAGATTAGAAAGATTGTTACAGAGATAGTAGCAACTGCCGATATCCCCAACGGACTCAATGTGGACTTCACAAGCTTCAAAATCTCCCCTTCCCCAACCGGATCCCAAAACCAGCCCAGCTCGTCCCCGCCTCCCTAACCATTCCTCCCACCTCAAGCCCCACCCCCATCTCCAGCCCACTAAACTCATCCCACCTCCTTGACCTGTCCGTCCCCCCTGGGCCGACCCATCCCCTCCCTCGCTCCAAACCTCCACTCACCTCTACTGGCTCCATCCCCGCCTCCTTGACCTGTCTGTCTCCTCTCCGCCTATGTTCTCCTTTATCCATCTTCTATCGCCTCCCCCTCTCTCCCTATTTATTTCAGAACCCCCTTCCCCTCCCCCATTTCTAAAGAAGGGTCCAGGCTGGAAACGTCAGCCTTCCTGCTCCTCTGATGCTGCTTGGCCTGCTGTGTTCATCCAGCTCTACACCTTGTTATCTTAGATTAGAACCGTGTTACGTTAGCGATCCTGGGATTTTAATAAGTCGTTCTGAGGAAGCGTCACTGGACCCGAAACGTTAACTCTGTTTTCTTCCTTCACAGATGCTGCCAGACCTGCTGAGCTTTTCCAGCAACTTTGGTTTTGTTCCTGATTTACAACATCCGCAGTTCTTCCGTTTTTTTTAAAAAAGTCGTGTTTGAAAAAGCTTCCTGCAGCTCAAAGCTAAAGATAGCTCTTGATACCGCTCTGTCAGCGAATAGAGAAATGGCGGTGAAATAAGTGTTATAAATACAGGTATAGCAGTCCTCAGGTAAGATGTAAAGACAATAATTATGAATATGAAGAACATCACTTGGTTAAGTGAGGCGAGTGTTGTTCATATGAACTGTGATTGGGCAGAGAGGGAGGTTAATCAAAGAAGAACAAGGATAAAAGAGATTCTCAAGAAAGGTCTGTGCAATGGAAAGCAACGAGAATCAGAAGATAAAAGCCCAAGACAGAGGAAAAAGTTTGAAGACCGAGGCTGCAAAAGCTACAATAAGTTGTTTCACTGCTCTACTGCCTAGTTATTGACATAAGCAGTATAACCCGCATTCAACTGGAAATAGCTGTCTGAGTTTGTCACTGTAGTTTGCTTCATAACAGATAAACTTCTCCACACTTTGTCTCAATAAAGCTGATAGTTGGTTCACAACTTAGTTCTGCTGCCAAGTCCGTTCCTCCTTGAAAAGGGGTGTAGATCACATTTAAATAGACAACGCTAAATGTCAATCCAGGCTGGCAGCCAAACTCCACTCCCTCATCACTGACTCCATCCCTGCCCCTGGTAACTGGCTGCTAACACACTGCTCACAATCATGGTGCAATATTTCACCCCAGAGTGAGCTTCCAACCACATTTCTCACCCCCACACCCATCATCACAAAGACCACATATCATTTCAACTTCAGTAGCATCTCAGTTCATCTGCTGCTGAAACTCTCATCTATTCCTTTGTTACCTCGAGATTTAACTTCCCAAACACACTCCCGGCCGGCTTCTTAATTCCACTTCCCCGTAATCTTGAGGTGATCCAAAAATCTGCTGCCCAGTTGTTTACTCTCACCCATTTCAATATCTTCGTGTTTTGCCATCCTGTGCTCACTAACATACACATTTTCTGGGTGGCAAAGCACCAAGATATTGAAATTCATATCCTTATTTTGAAATTTTGTCATCACACCTCCTTCTTTTGATAGTCCCTCCAGCCTCAAAACCCTCTGAGATATATCTGAAGAAGGGTCACTGGACCCAAAACAATAATTCTGCTTTCTCTCCGCAGGTACCACCAGATATGCTGAGTATTACATCAATCAACAGTAAAGGAATTAAGGGTTATGGTGAGTGGGCGGGTAAGTGCAGCTGAGTCTCAAAGATCAGCCATGATCTCATTAAATGGCGGGGCAGGATCGAGGGGCCAGATGGCTTACTCCTGCTCCTAGTTCTTATTTTCTAATTTCTGTTTATGTTACTACTTTCAAGCATCTACAGTTCTTTTGGTTTTTCCTTCGAGATATTTGTTCTCCCTGACTTCCAACCTCCTGTGGATTCCTGGTTTTAACTCTACCACCTTTTTCATGCTTTCAGTTTCCAAGGCCATAAGCTCTTGAATTTACTCCCTAAACATCCCTGATTTTCAAAGTCCCTTTGTTTGTTCAGGATATTCCTTAAAACCTGCTTCTTTGGCCAGTTTTTGGTCACTTGTTCTAATATGTCCAGAAGTGCCTAGTATCAAATATTGTTTTATGACAACCTTGTGTAATTGTCAGATCATTGGATAGAATCAAAATGTGAAATATTTAAATTGTTCATTTGGAAAACACCACTAATCCTTCACAATCTTTTGTAACTCCTTACCTAATAGCATTGCAAGTGCAGTTTCGCCACATGGCCTGCAACGGTTCAGGAAGGTCAAACATCAAATTCTCCAGAGCTAACTGAGGATTGGCAATAGTTACTGATACCTGTGGAGAGTGATCCAAAGTTAATATATCAGGATATGGTGAATGAATGACATGGTGCAGAACTTGTCGGGTAATATAAGCTCAGAAACAGAACAGAAAAGGACTGCATTAAGAATAATTCCTGACTACGAAACATACTGTGGGAAGACAAAGCTTCTAAATCCATAGGGTTTGATCAAAGAAATGTGGTGGAAACCTCATCTGGACATAATCTGATAGAGTAAAAGAAGCATTAAACAGACAGGTACTCACACATTATTAGAGACAGAGGGAAGGCAGAAGTGAAACAGAGCAATGTACTGAAATGGATTCAGATCCATACTAAAGGAGACACACCAGACCTGGAGCTACAGAACCTCTCACAGGTAACAGGCACAACACTAAAACTCAACATTGTTGACGAATGGTCAGAAATACTCAACACGTCACTGTTGTCAATTTGAAATTTTCCTGTTGCACCTGCAGCTGGAAAGATATCAGAAATACTGGAGTTAGAGAAAAATCTCACACTTGAGGAAATCCCTAAGGAACAGGTGATATCACTGTGCTACTGTTGCTGCATGATGACATCACACACGGGAACACAGAGCATCTGGGTTTGTGCAAACCAGAGATCACCCACACATTGGGAAGGATGGAGGGTCGCTGAGAGGAAGCAGACCTGTTCCTTTGCCAGAAAGGTTAAAAATTGAAAGATTTATGCTGTCAGGGATTAACTGAAGCTGAAGGGAGATTTGACAGACCCGTACTGTTTACTGTTGGTTTAGACAATGTAGATAAAACAAGGGGTTCACATTAACTGAAAAGAAATGGATCATGGGGTACAAATGTCAGTTTTAGATCAACATGGAGGTTATAGTGGAAAAATTACACGCAGTGAGTGGTAATGACAGGGACCTCAATACTTACACTCAAAAGGCCAATAATATCCAGTTTCTGATGAATCGATTGATCATGCCAAATTTTGATTTGATGTTTGTTTAAAGTTTCCTGTCTGTGAATCTTTTTTATATATTTTGTAAAAGAAGTTTAGTAAAGACAGTGTCAGTCCAGGTTACAAATTATTCCCTTTGTTTGATTTAATATTTTATATGTATGTCCATCCTTACAAGCCTCAGTGAAAGAAGCTTCAAAAATCCATCACAATCAGTGCAGAAATAAAAGTATAAGAACTGGTTCTAAACATGAACACTATTTCTCTCTCCCGAGAGGTTGCCAGTCCTACTGGGTGCTCCAGCGCCTCTCTTTTATTTCAGGAATTCACAACATCCGTCCTCCTGGCCGAGGATGACCAGGTATACTCAGAACAGAGATTATCATACATTGTGAAGGAGGGGAGGATCCTCAGAGGAGATAGATTCATTCATAAACCAGAAAGTTTCAGGACTGAGGGATTTGTGATGCGATGGACCAACTGGAGTTGAAGGGAGATTTGACAGGACTTATGGGCTCATAATTGGTTTAGGTAAGGTAAATAAAAGCAATAAGTTCACAGTTGTCGAGGGAAAATGGACCATGAAATACAACTTTAAGATTTTGGACAAGATCGACAAGGAGGATCTGATGAAGAAGCTATATGAAAGGGATTCTATAGCCTGGTGCAGTAATTGTTTGAGATAGTTTGACTGAGCGGTCAAAAGCGCTGCATTTATGCTCTCGTCTCTATCGAGTCGTGGGTTTGAATCCTACCGGTAACCAAAGTCATGAGTGATCTACCTCAAGCAGTCACATCAAAGGAGCTGGGCAACTTCAAGTTTGCAATGTTTACATTTCTTCTGGGTGATTGTGGCTCCTTGGGCCTCTGATACTCTGTGATGAAAGTGCGAAAATTGGCAAAAGACTCCAAAAACAACGAGAGCTCGAGCTTCACAACGGCCATTCAGATCTCTGCTAACACCCTGCTTTAGGAGATTTTGCATGGCTTGTTGATGCCAGTTTTTATGGTTCAACTGGTCGGCATTAGGTGGTAAACTGAAAAGTCGGTTGTTTGAGACCATCCAGGCGCACAACTTTAGTTATTTTGGATCAAGCAATTTGAGTGACCACCTACCTGCATTTAACCCATGAAAAAGCTACAACAAGATTGGATTCAAAACACATCCATCAATGATTCTCTCTTCCCCAGCTCCACACGGAGTGAGACAGGGACAAGCAGCAGGCTTTGACCACGCTCTCTCCAATCCCTGTTGCCAGATTTTATGGGCAGAGAGATCAAGGACAGGGAGATCAAAAGATTGTACAAATGGTTTGAGTGGTGTGTCCAATAATAAGTCTCTGCAGGTGATCTAAAGTGTTAAACGGTGTGAGTAAAGTGTCAAAGCTGAATAACAGGCGAAGGGATGACCTTTAATCCGATTAAATGAGGCAGAGAGATAATTACAAAAACAAACTAAAAATAAGGTTGTGCTTGGCACAAGCCAAATGGCTGGAATAATGTGATAGGTATAAGAATCGCATGCTGATAGTCTAACCAAAGTAATAAATAATCCAAGATAACACAGCAGGCCAAGCAGCATCAGAGGAGCAGGAAGGCTGACATTTCGGGCCTAGACCCTTCTTCAGAAATAAATGAGGTTATGGATGGTCTGGGAGATGATGTTTTGGTGGTCGGGGTGGGGTTATGATCACAGGGACGGTAGGAGGAGGTGTCAGAGAGCTGACACATGGCTGATATATAAGCTATCCTTATAGGAGAAAAATACAAAGAATACTTGCACACACAGAAACAAATGTCCCCGAGAATATCAGAGTCAATGTCCGAGCCTCTTCAAGAAGGGCAAGGTGCCTTGACTGTCTTTGCTCAGTGAGACAGTTTCACGCTTCATTCTCCCCTCCCTTCTAAAAGTTCATAATGCTGAGACTGGGTTTTTGTTTTTTTTTCATTCCCAGCAACTGCAGTGATTCGGTCGGTGGGGTTGGAAAATTGACACGTGCACATGAGCAGTTTGTGGACTATTTCAGCTGCCTCTCCCCTTTGCGGTTCTCGGTGAGACTTTGAAAGGATTTTCTTTGCTGCAGATCAAGCATTCAAAGGTCATTTCGCTTTCAACGCCACGAGAAAGTTTAGTTTGGAGTTCCAGCACATGGCTCACAGCTTCACCGCCTCACCATGGTTGCCCCTGCAAGTGTATATCCTAAAACACGTTAACTTTCATGAAGGTGTGTGCTTGTTCTACCATGACAGGCAGTGAGTTGCCTTTTCCCACCAGTGGCAATCGAAGTGAAAAGTTTAAGCTCTTCCTGCTTTCGCAAACAGCCTTTGCATTTGTTTTCACCCGCAGTCAGCGGGATTCAAACCTGCGTAGGAGTACCCCAATGGATTTCAAGTCCACGGCCTTAACCACTCAGCCACGACTACTGGGAGTGAGAGAATGCCGTTTATCTTTTCAGGTCGCTTTCCGTGCCCAGTCGCGCTGTGGATGGATGAATTATTGTTGGGTTTGTTTGAATCCAATCACTTCGCAGATTTCTAAAGTGTTAAATTTGGTACATGGTGACTCTAGTTGTTTCATCCAAATAGATAAAATAAACGTTAACTTACAAGCGAAAATATAAATTGCAGGAAAATCTCAGCAGATCTGGGAGCATCTGTGGGCAGAGAATTTGAGTCAACGTTTCAGAACTTTTTCAGGACTCTGTTTTCTCCTTTCTGCAGTGCAGTTTCTGTTTTTGTTTCAGATTCCAAGAATTCTCAGCTCTTTATGGTAGCTATTAAAGCAACATCGAAATACCTTTGGGGTCACTCACCGGACAAGATTTACGTTTGGGGAATATTTTCCTGACTGCATTAAAACCCGTAACTGTATAGTCAAAAGGGAACTGGTAGAGTGAGAACAGCACTTGTTCCTTCCTCAGTGGCCTCAAACCGCCAACTTCACGTTTCATAGTCGCAAGCGACAGCCAATTGCACCAGAGAAAATGGCGAGCTCTTGCAGCAGCACTCAAAGCGGGCTCTTAGTGAATTCAAACTTCCAGCTGCCTCGCTTGGAATGATAATTGTCTTGTATCAGCTGTACTTTTCTAAAATAAAACCTGGGACATTCATTGAGGAGACATGGGATCAGTCTGATCCTACCCTCTGCACACCCATCCATATCACTGGGAACCAGCTCTTCTCCAACCGGGCCCGTCTCCCTTCGACCCTTTCAGTGTCTTGTCCATTTCCGAGTTTTCTAATTGTCCCGGAGCCGAGATGAGATTTGAATTCCTGATGTGCAGGAACGAGAATTCTTTCAATGTCTCAGATCAGTTCATGTCCCGATAACAGCCGAGTCAATGTCCCAGCCTCTTAAAGAAGTGGCAGGTGTCTGGACTGTTTGTGCTCAGTTGGAAAGTTCACTCTTCATTCTCCTGTGATTCCAGTTCCCAAAATGTTCTAAAGATTCACAAAGCTGAAGTCTGGGTTTTCTGTTTTGCTTCCTTAATATTTTCTCCCCACCAACCGACAATATTTTCCCAAAATCTCTTGCACCATGTCCAGAGGATGAGGAAGTCCCGTTTGGTGGACAGAATCCCGAGGCCGGGAATGTTCTCTTTGGAGCAAAACCGGAGATTTCCTGGGGCTTTATGTAATTTTGAGGTTGAGTGGGAGTGAGGATGGGCCGGTTGATCGTCGGGAGAAACTGTGCCAATGACAAGGGTCAGTTGCCAGAGGACTGGGATTGAAGATATTTCATAAAAAGCGGCAGTTTTGCAGAATAAACACACAGAACCTCAACAGGTCCAGCTGTGTTGGTGGAAAGAGAAGCAGAGCAAAGGTTTAGAATACGGCGAGATTCTTGTTCAGAACACATCTTCCCTGAATGTCAACGAACTACCAGACCTGAGATTGTTTGGACAGAAACGCAGGCGGCAGGATTCGAACCTGCGCGGGGAAACCCCAATGGATTTCAAATCTATCGCCTTAACCACTCGGCCACGACTACAGGCCACACGTTAGCGTTTAATATGTCTCATGAAACGGTTCTAACAGGAAAGGCGAGTATTCGATTTGTGATGTCTGGACCACGACCCTAAAATTTACTGTCACCCTGTACTTGATCAGAATGGAGTCGGCTGTTGTGGGATTGAATTGAACTAAACACATTGATGAGAGATAGAGTGGATGGAAAGGATCCATTTCCATGAGCGAAGAGATTAATTATCAGGCCAATGGATCGAGAAAGAATTGTGTCCTTGTATTTTTATCGCGCCTTTCACCACCACCTAAATCACAGCCAATGAAGTACGTTTGGAGCAGGTTCCTGTTTGGCAAATCTAACGTGCAAATCAGGGCAGTTGCTTTAACTAGAGGTCAAAAAACAAAATGTTTTAAATACTTACAACTGGCGCTGGAGACGCCGATGAGTTCACATCTAACTTTGGAGGCTTGTTGTGCTCTGATTGAAACCCGGGTGCGTTATTTCAGGGAAACGAGTTGCCCATTTAAATCAGGGATAAGGTGGATGTTCTCACGCTCAGGGAGAAGCAAATCTGTGGAATTCTTGAAAACAGAGGCTTTCACGACGAGGTATATTCAAGGCTGAGACAGACAGACATTTAGTCATTTCGGGAGTCATGGGCCACGTGGATAAGGCAGAACAGTGATGTTGAGGATTACCAAATCAGCCACGACCTCATTAAAAGGTATAGCTGACCTGATTGGCCAAATGGCTTCCATCTGCTCCAATTGCTTATCTGTCATTTGGAAAATGCTGGGGAACAATGTAAAGGAAGAAATAGCCGAACATTCACCAATGGTGACCGCAGTCAAACTGAGTCAATATCGTTTGCTGAAAGGAAATCTGCACTTGACAATTTTCCAAGAGTTGTTTGCTAATATTAAAATCAGAGTTCATAAAGGGAGCCCGTAGATGAAGTGTACTTGAATTTTCCATAGCACTCAAAAAAGGGGTCATATAAAAGGTCATAGCACAAGGTCAGAGTTCACGGTGTTGGGTAATAAATGAGCATGGATTTCCTATTGTTCAATTAACAGAAGACACAGAATCGGGATGAATGGGTATTTTTCAAGTTGAAATACCCAGTCCCAAAACCCACCCAACATACTCTGAAATACACTATTTGATGGGCACTATTCTCTAGGAGATCTTTTAACTTGATGTAATTCATTAAACCTGCCACATTAAACATTACCAGATCTAAATTAGCCACATTCCACATCCTACCCCGAATGCATCTTTTGCCTCCTTGAACAGTTATGGAAATATTTTTCTCTGACATTTATCACCTTCGTAAAAGAAAGGCTTTACAGTGAAGGAAAAATCGTAAACCATTCATTACTTGGCACAGATTTATTTACAGAGTTCAACATTACAGGTGTGTAGTTTGTGACTCCACTCTGTGTCTGTACGTGTCTTGTTATCAGTTCTCCAGTCACCAAAGAATGTGTACATAATATTTGATAAAAATGAACAACTACAGTCAAGGCCACTAAAACATTTATCATCTGTGAGGCTGCCAAGATGCCTCAGCAAGTGGGATGACTGATTGAATCCTTTCCCACACTCAGAACAAATGCATGGTTTCTCTCCCGTGTGAATTCGCTGGTGTGAGAGCAGACGGGAAGACTGACTAGATCTCTTAGAGCATTTGATCGACCTCTTCGAAGAGTGATCTCGCTGGTGTGTAGCAGGTAGGATGTTTGAGTGAACCGTTTCTACACTTAAAGCAATTATAGAGTCCTAGAGATATTCAGCACAGAAACAGAGCCTTTGGTCCAACGCGTCCATGCTGACCAGATATCCAAAATTAATCTAGTCCTGTTTGCCAACATTTGGCCCATATCCCGCTAAACCCTTCCTATACATGGATCCATACAGATGCCTTTTAAATGTTGTATTTCTACCAGCCTCCACCATTTCCTGTGTCACTTCATTCCATACACACACCATCCTGCGTGTCAAAACATTACACCCTTCGTCCCTTTAAAATCTTTACCCTCGAACTTAAACCTATAACCTCAAGTTTGGACTCCCCTACCCTGGGAAAAAGACCCTATCACTGGCCTTCATGATTTTATTAACTTCTATAACGTCACCCCTCAGCCTCCAACACTCCAGTGTAAATAGCCTTGGTTTGTTCAGCCTCTCCCTCCAGCTCAACTGCTTCAACCCTGGCAACTTCTTTGTAAACCTTTTCTAAACCTTTTCATCTTTCCTCGAGCAGAGAGAATAGAATTGAATGCAGTTTGCGAGGTTTCGTCTGTGTGTATTAACGTGGTTAATGGGTAGAGAGAGGATGAACACATTCTCTTTATCTCGCCAGTTTAAATTGTGAAAATATCGGTTTTAAAGCAGTGAAAAAGGAGATTGTCTCGTTCTGTGCATTTTAACTGGAAATGTTCAGCTGTGAACTGTCCGTCTTTACAAAAGCGGTGTTTGACTTAAGTTCTCACTGAATAACATTGAGATAGAAAAAAAGCATCAAGTTTCTGTGATCGGGTGTTTAAGTACATGAACATATGGATGGGGACAGAATCAGCCTGTGTGGTGCTGTGGCTTAGTTGGTGAAAGCGCCTCTCTAATAGACAGGAGATCTGTGATTCGTAGTCCCACTGGTGCCTACGGCTTAAATTGAGGGCATCTTGTCTAAACGTCTCGCAAATAGCGCTAGTTGCTTGATTCCTGAAGGTGGAGGTGGCTTGCTTCTTACGTTTATACTCAATGCATTATTAGTCCTCTGCTCCCACTCCAGTTGCCTGAGCTTAACCCGATTGGCAGTTTTGTTTGTTGCTGTTTTGTGAACTGTAACAATTAACAATTGTCGGCTAATCAGAGAGAGAAATTTTGATAAATATGTCGATTTGACAGATAAAGCTGATAATTTCGCCCAATATTATATTATTAAAATGCATAACTGACCTAGTTCCAATTAACGATCTGTGGACCTGAAATGTTACCTCTTTTTCTGTCTGCAGATGCTGCCAGTCCTGCTGAGTTTCTCGGTCAATTCCTGTTTCTGTTTCAGACTTTCAGCATCTGCAGTTCTTTGACTTCTGTTAACTTGAATAATTTCTGGAACAAAACAGTCCATCTACAGGCTCCACAGCTTCTTTCCTGCTCCTGAAAATCAGTCATCACAATAAACGAGCAGAATAGAACTCCCGTTCCCTGACCGAAAACGGAAATCAGCCTACGGCGGTGAAAGCGCCAAATCCTAACCGCTAGACCACCAGAAAGGGTATTTCAGACTCTCGTATCTTTTCTCAACGACACTGCTTCTGACTTTTGATTTTCTATCATTTTCATCAAAATTCCATTTGCCTTTTTCATTACCTGCTGCACCTGCAATCCTACTTTTA
The DNA here is from genome assembly GCF_021869965.1 of Rhincodon typus. Lineage (NCBI taxonomy): Eukaryota > Metazoa > Chordata > Chondrichthyes > Orectolobiformes > Rhincodontidae > Rhincodon > Rhincodon typus. Next base: position 11,800 of record NW_025969345.1, read on the forward strand.
GCAATTCATGCACGAGGGCACTCAAGTCCCTCTGCACAGCAGCATGCTGCAATTTTTTACCATTTAAAACATAGTCCATTTTGCGTTATTCCTACCAACATCGATGATCTCACACTTATCAACATTGTACTCCATCTGCCAGACCTTTGCCCACTCACTTAGACTATCTATATCGCTCTGCAGACTTTCAGTGTCTTCTGCACACTTTGCTCGACCACTCGTCTTAGTGTCATCTGCAAATTTTGACACACCACACTTAGTCCCCAATTCCAAATCATCGATGTAAATTGTAAACAATTGTGGTCCCAACACTGATACCTGAGGCACACTACTAGCCACTGACCGCCAACGAGAAAAACACCCATTTACCCCTACTCTTTGTTTTTTACTGGTCAACCAAACCTCTATCCATGCCAATACATCACCTGTAATACCATGCAACTTTGTCTTATGTAGCAGCCTTTGGTGTGGCATCTTGTCAAATGCCTTCTGGAAATCCAGATACACCACATCCACAGGGTCCCCATTTTCCACATTGCAAATAATGTCCTCAAAGAATTCCACCAAATTAGTTAAACATGACCTACCCTTCATGAACCCATGTTTGGTGTTCCCAATGGGACAATTTATATCCAGATGTCTTGCTATTTCTTCCTTAATGATAGATTCAAGCATTTTCCCCACTGCCGAAGTTAAGCTATCTGGCCTTAAGTTACCTTCTTTTTGTCTACTTCCTTTTTTAAACAGTGACATCACATTGGCTGTTTTTCAATCTGCGGGAACCACCCCAGAGTCCAGTGAATTTTGGTAAATAATTACTAGTGCATTTGCTATGTCCCCCATCACCTCTTTTAATATCCTGGGATGCATTTCATCAGGGCCAAGAGACATGTCTACTGTTAGCCCCATTACCTTGCCCAGCACTGCCTCCTCAGTGATAATGATAATCTCGATCAGAATCAGTGAGAGTTTCACATCAGAGGTGAATTAATTGGGAAGAAGCACTGAAATCCATTGCTTTCATCAGCTCAGAAACAGTACTACAAAAATGCTCTTTCTTGAAACATACAGGTGTTTTTGGCGATGTAATGGATTGGATGCAGAAAGGTTAGTTCCCTTCTGGGTCCATCTAGGAACAGAGTGTCTAATATCAGAATGGAGGTCGCACATTTAAGGCAGAGTCGAGGTAAAATTTATTCTCTCAGATGGTTGTGAATCTGTGGATTCCTTTACAGAAGAGGGTTGTCGATTCTGGGCCACTAAGTATATTTAAGGCTGAGATTGAAAGACTTTTAGCAGCAAGGGTATCAAAGGTTACGGAGAAATCCAAGAAAGTGCAGTTCAGGATTATCAGATCAGGATTATCCACTCATTTAATAGCGGAGCAGACTGGATGGGCTGATTTGTCTCTTTCTTCTCCTAAAATGCATGATGTTAGTATAAGGCTGCAAAACTGACCGGAGTAAAATTTGCCAACTTAAAAATGTGTGGATCCCATCGGGGCACTGAACCGAGGTGAGATGTGAAAAGGGCAGCAAACAAAGGGGCAGTCATTGTGGTTGATTAATCCGGAGTGATCTGTATACCAGGGTAAACAGGAAAAACCAGTCTTCAGTGCCCACATTGAGCCTGGCTCCATTAGGCCTACAGTCAACTCTCACAAACCACCATCGCCCTTCACTTTTCCTGACCTCCCCTGTTCTTGTCTTAAACAAATTGCACGTCAGGCAATTGCAGCTGACATTGCTGATGCAGAACTGCAATACAGATTGAAGCGATACCGACTGGTCTACGACATAATTCGGCTTCTAAAGTTCAGTCAATATTTCATATTTATTATTGTAAATTTTAAGCACGAACACGCCATGGCAGTGAGGGCACTGAATCCTAATCAGTAGACTACTAGGGAAGACTTCTATCTGTATCACCCTGGTCGCTGCCTGATTCAGCATTGCATCTCTCATCCTTCTGCACATGATCCCCTCGGCTCCATCTCGGTTTTGTCGTATTGTCTTGGTTTATAATGCACAGACTATCCTGTCAACTATTACATTGCAGTTTCTAATGCATGAAACCTTACCTTACAGAGCACAGTCTTCGCTCTGTAGCGCAGTATTGAAAGCAATGGTCTTGTAAAGCAGCGGTCATGAGTTTACTTCTAACTGGAGGATATGAGAATGTTTGTACAACTGCCGCATCCAACATCCAAAGGAGCACTTTCATATCGTCTGAAATTATGCCAATGTCATTTCCTCCACAGGCCAGCAGTTAGGTGAGTTGAGGTATTATAAACTGCAGATTGGCAAGGAAACAATGGGGGACCAACCCTAGAGGGGAGCGGCCGAATGCTTTTTTTCTTTGCTGTAATCAGATTCTGGTTTTGAAGTGTGGAACAGGACAATATAACCCAAATAGGTGAAATCCTACTTTCTGGGGGTTGGTCTCTGCTGAGGCCTTTGTCACCTTCTGGAAAATATGTCTGTGTGTTACCTTCTGAGGGTGAAAATGTGGTCCAGTTCCCCAAGGGAATGTGAACATCTCAAACGGCCGGTCCATCGCCTCGTAGCACACAAGGCTATGGGCCAAAGCTGGAAACTGGGATGTTGAGCCTCTTTCCGTGTTGTAAAAACACGATGATTCAATCATTTTGGAGGAGAAACAACCGTCGTAGAAAGAAAAAAAGCCAGAAGTTGTGTCATTAAGAAACGATGCACACCCCCGACTACCATCCCTGGTGGTCTGGTGGTCTGGATTCGACGCCTTCACCGCCGCAGCCTGGGTTCGATTTCCGGTCAGGCAATAACAGCAAAGGCAGTGCTGCTCTATCCGCAATCCTTTCAATGTCAGTTAATGTCCCCGAGAACATCAGAGTCCATATTCCAGCCGCTTAAAGAGGGGAAAGGTGCCTTAGCCGTCACTGCTCAGTCAGGCTATTCACTGTTGTGTTGTTAGCAGGGACATCAGCAGTAAAAGTAACATTCACGAGATGAACAACCAGCAAAGATAATCACCTTCGCTACTTCAATTCAATAGTCTCCCTTTTGTGACGCGGTGAGTTTCACTGGCATTTGTAGTCAGGAAGCGACAATTCATCCTATCGAGTCTGCTCGGCCATTCAATGAGATCGCTGCTGATCTGAGAAATGTCAACTCCGCTTTCCTGCTTTCCCTCCGTAACCTGAGGTAAACTCGAGCCGAATCACAACATCGTATATTACCGATATTTTTCGGAAGTTCAGATTACTTCGGTGACCTGTACATGTTTGCATGAAATTGAATAATATGAAACGAGCAAAAAAAAAAGCCCTTCCCGCAATTCAACCCAGTGCAGGGTCACCCATATGACAAAAGTAAGAGAGCGAAAACGTTACCTCCATTTCTCCCAGCACAGATTTCTCTCTTGACCAGTTGAATATTTGCAGCATTTTTCATTATAATTGCGACATTTTCACGGACAGATCCTCCCTCAATCCACAAATATCTGTGCTGCCAAAAACTATTTTGCCTCAGATTAAAATGCTGAGTATCTTTTCAGACAGCTTGATGCCCCAATAATCCCTGCTCCATGTCAATAAAAGCTGCTCCGGGCGAGGTTGGAGCTTACAGCCTCGGCATTTCACGCGCCTCGACACCGTCATAGAAGGACCGCGCGCTCACCGATTGCGTCACTTCTATCTGTATCACCCTGGTCACTATCTGATTCAGCATTGCATTCTCTCATCCTTCTGCACATCATCCCCGCGGCTCTATCTCAGTTTTGTCACATTGTCTTGGCTCATAATGCACAGACTATCCCATCATCTGTTATCACAGAGTAGCTCCGT
>NW_025969346.1:0-11130 GCF_021869965.1 Rhincodon typus
ATCAGCAATGAACCTCCAACAGTGCCCACTCACTCAGCACTGACCCTCCGACAGTACCCACTCCCTCAGCACTGACCCTCCGACAGTGCGGCACTCCCTCAGACTGACCCGCCGACAGTGCCCGCTCTCTCAGCACTGACCCTCCGACAGTGCCAGCTCCCTCAGTACTGACCGTCAAACAGAAGTTTAATGTTGAAGATGGGTTTACAATTTAGAGTGAGTGACGAAGGTATGAGTTAGAGAGAGGGTGGGCCTCAGCGAGTGGGTCAGCATGATGGCAATTTAGAGAAGTTTCAGGGTTTGTGCGGTGGTTAGAGGTTAATTTAGAGAAAGTATTATGGAGTTGGTTCATGAAATGGTTGTAAGTTAATGATAGAGTGTGGAGCTTGTATTAGGAAGAATGTTCGGGCTTAAGTTTAGAGCGAGGGTTCGATTTAGGAGAAACGGTTCAGCATTAAGTTTAGAGAAAGCATTAGATTTGCATGAGTTAGGGTTAGAGATCGCATCTGAGTCTGAGTGTTGGGGTTTGGTTCAGAGTCGTCGTGTGGGATTAGGGAGAGGGTTAGAGATCGTGGCGAGCAAAGTGTCCACACACTGTTAAAGCTGGAGAAATGAGTCCAAGTTAAGGTACCTTTTTGAAGAAAGGTTTAAGCTGAAAGATGGGTTTGTGTTTCGCATTTCAGAGAGAGCCAGCGAGAGGGTTAAACTGAGGTGATGGCTGTGTTAAATGCAGATGATTAGGACTAAGGTATATCTTAGGTTTAGAGTTCGGATTCAGGTTCAGATTATGATTAAGGATGTGGTTAGGATCAGGGTAGGAATAGCATTAGAACGGTTGGGGTTGAAGGAAAGGATATGGTTGGAATAGTTAAGTTGTGCAGTGTGTATAGGATTATATGGCTAGGGTGACGGCTAAGCATAAGACTGTAAGATTAGGCCATTCAGCCCATCAAAGCTGCTCTGCCACTCAATCATGGCTGATCTGTTTCTCAACCCCATTCTCCTGCCTTGCCCCAGTCACCCTTGAACCCCTCACTAATCAAGAACCTGTCTATCTCTGTCTTAAATACACTCAATGATGTGGCCTCCATAGCCCCTCTGCAGCCATAAATCCCGTAGAATCACCCCCCTCTGGCTGAAGAAATTCCTCCCTATCTCCGTTCTAAAGGGTCGTCCCTTCACCCTGAGGCTATGCACTCGGGTCCCAGTCTCTCCCACTGATGGAAACATCTTCTCCACATCCACTCGATTGAAGCCCCTCAGTAAGCCGTAAGTTACAAACAGGTTCAACCCCCACCCTCCCAACCATCCTTCTAAGTTCCATCCAGCACAGACACAGAGTCCTCAACTGCTCCACATATTTCAAGCTCTTCATCCAGGTGGTACGGTGGCTCAGTGGCTCAGTGGTTAGCAATGCTGCCTCACAGCACCAGGGACCCAGGTTCGATTCTAGCCTTGGGTGGCTATGTGGAGTTTGCACATTCTCTGCATGGGTCTCCTCTGGGTGCTCCGGTTTCTCCCCACGGTCTAGGGACAATGCAGGGTAAGATGGATTGGCCATGGGAAATTGCCCACTGTGTTTTTTTATTCTGGGATGTGCCTGCTGGGTGGATTAGCCACGGGGAATGTAGGGTTACAGGGAAAGGGCAGGAGATGGAACTGGGTGAGATGCTCTTTGGAGGGTCAGTGTGGACTCGATGGGTTGAATGGTCTGCTTCCACACTGTAGGGATTCTATTATCCTATTCTATGATAACCGGGATCATTCTCGTAAACCTCCAGATCCCTCTAACACCAGCACATCCTTCATTACATATGGGGCCCAAAATTGTTCGCAATTTTCAAAATACACTCTGACCAGAGCCTTGTACAGCCTCAACAGTACATCTGCATTTGTTTTCTAGCCCTCTTGAAAGGAACACTAACATTACATTTGTTTTCCTAACTGTCAACTCAACTTGAGAATCTTAAACTCGAACTCCCAACTCCTTTTGTGCTTCAGATTTCCAAAGCCTTTTCCCATTTATTCTTCTTACCAAAGTGCATAACCTCACACGTTCCCACGTTGTATCCATCTGCCATTTCTTTGCCCCCTCTCCTAACCTGTTCAAATCCTCCTGCAGCCTCCCTCAATACTACCTGTCCCTCCACCTACCTTTGTGTCATCTGCAAACCTAGCAACAGTGTTGTCAGTTCCTTCCTCCAGATCGTTCATGAACGATGTAAACACTGATCCCTGCAGAACTCCATAGTCACCGGCTGCCATTCTGGAAAAGACCCCTTTATCCCCTCTCTCTGCCTTCTGCCAGTCAGCCAATCCTCTATCCATGCCAGTACGTTGCCCCTAACACCATGGGCTCTAATCTTATTCAGCAGTCTCCTGTGCAACACCTTGTCAAGGGCACTCTGCAAATCCAAATAAACTACGTTCACTGGCTCTCCTTTGTCTCACTTGCTCGTTACCTCCTCAAACAACTCCAACAGATTTGTCAGGCATGACCTCCCCTTGATGAAGCCGTGCTGACTCAGCCCTATTTTACCAGGCACTTCCAAGTATTCCACAATCTCATCCTTAATAGCGAACTCTAAAATCTTACCAACAACTGAGGTCAGGCGAACTGGTCTATGGTTTCCTGTCTTCTGCCTCTGTCCCTTCTTAAACAGGGGTGTTATGTTCACCATTTCCCAGTCCTCTGGGACCCTCCTGGACTCCACTGATTCCTGACAGCTCACCAATACCGCCTCCTCTACCTCCTCAGCTACCTCCTTCAGAACCTTGGGGTGTAGTCCATCTGGTCCTGGTGATTTACCCACATTCAGACCTTTCAGTTTCCCCAGCACCTTCTCCTTAGTGATGGCCACTTCACTCACCTCTGTGCCCCTGACTCTCCTGAAGTTCTGGTGCGCTGACAGTGTATCCTTGCAAGCCCTGATCCCCTTGCATCCACGTCTCTGTGACACCCTCAACATCATACCTGCCAATTTCAGCCTGCACTATGAGTTCATTTACCTTCTTTCATATAATGCGTGCATTTAAATACAACATCTTCAACCCTGCACTGACTGTCCCCCCTTCTCACAGCTGTCTCCTTTATCTGCTGTGCCTGAAGTTTGATTCCTGACCCTTTCCATACTCTGTGTCCTATTATTTGTTCTAGAAACTTTGATAACCTCTGTTTAACATTTTCCACACACACACACAAACACACATGCGCGCGTGTGCACACACACACACTCATGCACACACGCACACTCTCTCTCTCTCACACACACACATATATACACACACATACACACACACACACACACTCTCTCTCTCTCACACAGTCAGACAGACACATGCACACAGACACGCACACAGACAAGTACACAGACACACATGCACACACACAGACGCATGCACACACACACGCACAGACACACACACACACACTCACAGACACACACAAATGCACACAGACACACGCACACAGACACACACACACATGCTCATGTGCACAGACACACACGCACAGATACACACACGCACAGACACAAACACACAGACACACACACACTCACACACACACATGCACACATACATACACACACAGACACACGCACACAGACACACACACGCACAGATACACACACACAGACACACTCACACACACACATACACACATACATACACACACACACACACACACTCACACTCACATACACACACACACAGGCACAGACACACATGCACAGATATACATGGACACACACTCACACACACACTCACTCACACACACTCACAGACACACATGCACAGATATACATGGACACACACAGACACGCACACAGACACACACACACACACACACACACAATTTAATTTAAAACCCTACCACAGCCCCAGTTAAACGATTTGCCTGGACTCTGGTTGCTGCATGATTCAGGTGTTGCCCATCCCATCAGAACAGCTCCCTCCTTCGCCAGTCCCGACCAATGTCCCTAGAATTCGAGCCTGTTCCTCCCACACTGATCGCTGAGCTGTGCCCTTGTTGACCCTCTGCCAATTTGTTCACGGCTCAGCTGATACAAGATGATGGCCGAGCTGGCTCATCCACTCTGCCCACTTCTCCTCTTCCTTTTCTTTCCTCCTCCTTTCTTGTTTGACTCTTAGCTTTAGTATTTAAAGAATATCTTTTACGACAAGTTTACCAGCTGGAGAGGGGCAGCGGTGGTGGTACCAGGCTCGGTAAATTTGGCGGTGGACTAGATGTCCAGCGCGAGACGGTTGACCTGGGACTCTGGCTGAGTTCCCGAAGGGGAGGCTGAGGCCTGGGGCCTGATGGCGTGGCTTTGCCAGCCTGAGATCCCAGGAGCGAGCCCAAAGCGACAAGGGAGGCTTTCCCCCACCCCCCCGACATCTGCAGCGACGATGCAAGCAGCAGAGATTGAGCCGGCGCTGGGAGAGCATGTGGAAGCGGAGGAGATCGAAGGAAGCGCGTGGAATGGGAGGGATATGGGCCAAGGGCAGGCAGAAGGGATTGGTTTCATGTTGGGCGCAACATCGTGGGCCTGCGCTGTACCGGACTATTTTCTGAGTGCAGTCCCAGCATGGCTAAGCACTTGAGAAAGACTGCAATGTTTGAACTTTTAGCTTCGTTTCTTATTTTTTTTGACTTAATATGAAGAATAATAAGATAGTGTAAGTATAAGGTAGGGGTGGAGGTTAGATAGACCTTAGGTTTAGGGTAAAAGCTCAGCACAACATCGTGGGCCGAAGGGCCTGTACTGTTCTGTGTTCTAAGAACTGTAATGTTTAACTATTAACTTTGTTCCTTATTTCTTTTTACCTTGTTCTTAAGTTCTTGTACCTAGGTACTTGTACCTCAGTGTGTAAGAACATTGAGAACTTTTTCTGAACTCCTGTACCTTTGTACTTGAGGACAAGTCTAACCCTAAATCCAAATACCATCCCATGTCCCTCTTGTCTGGTTCAGTCAAACCTACATCCACCACATTTCCAGTGAATTCCACACCCTGACTACTCACTATATGAAAAGGCTTTTCTTTTCCTTCCTATCATCCTTTTGCTTTCATTGTATGTCCCTTCAAATCTATGCCCCCACCCCCCTCTCCTGTTCATGTTTCTTTTCTAAGTGGGAACAGCTTCTCTCTACCCTCTCTATCCAACCCGCTCATCCTAATTGCCCAGTTAAGACTCAACCACAATCTCTGTGGGTCTGGAGTCACATGTAGGCCAGACCAGGTAAGGATGGCAGTTTCCTTCCCTAAAGGACATTAGTGACCCAGATGGGTTTTTCCCGACAATCGGCAATGGGTTCATGGTCGTCGTTAGACTCTTAATTCCAGATTTTTCCTGAAATCCACCATCTGTCCTGGCAGGATTCGAACCCAGGTCCCCAGGACGTTATCTGGGTCTCTGGATTAACAGTCTGGTGATAATCCCACTAGGCCATTGCCTCCCCGCATCAATCTCTCCCCAGAAGCCTGGAAATTTATTTATCCCAAGTAGCTGTCCAATTGAAACCATTCATGGTTCGCTGCTCCCATCTGCCTCAGACCCAGCGATTTCTGGCGTATTCCCACTCACTGCCTGTAAACACTCTTCCTCCCCTTTTCCCTTCTGTGTCCCTCCTCCAGAACCTTAAATCTATTCCTCCCCCCAGACCCCTACCAATAGGAGCAGCTTTCCCTCAACTTTCTAACCCAAACTTGCCAAGATCTTGATCAGATATCCCCGGCCCCCTCTTCCACTCTCCCTTTCCCAACTGACAATCTTCTTTGCCCCAGAGAAAACACCCTCATCTTGCAGCTAAATCTCCGTCATTCCTGAAATCCGGTGAATCTGCTCTGCACCCCTTCCCTCCCCACCCACCCCACCCAGCCTCGGTCCTTTCCAATTGGCGACCAGAACAGAACGCCATTCCTCTTCTGTTCATTTCTATTCCCGCTGCCTGATGAGACCTCCCTTGGAAACTAACAGAAATGCTGGCAAAATAATTTCAACTCTCCCCCACCTCAGACAGGTCTGAGGACAGCTAAGCGGGTACCAATATTCATGAAGGTGAGGGGCAAGGGACGGACCAGGAAATTACAGGCCGGTTGGTCTAACCTGGGGTGGGTGGGGAACCTGTTAGAGGCATCTCTGAGGGACAGAATCAATCTGCACTTGGAGAGGCAGGGGTTAATCAAGCACTGTCATTGGTTAATGGGAGGTCATGTTTGACCAACTTCTCAAAGTCGTCTCCAGATGAGGGCTACGCATCCAACGTAATTGACTTGGACTTTAGCAAGTCTTTTGATAAGGTCCCATGGGGGAGAATGATAGCGAAGGTTGGTGTTCATTGGATCCAAGGAAAATTGCCAGATTGGATTCGGAATTGGCTGAGAGGCAGGTGATGGCTGAGGAGCTGGAAGAAGAGGACCTCATTTTCCGTTTGGGAACTCTACAGCCTTCTGGACTCAATATCGAGTCTGACCATTTTAGGGCTTCAGGCACCTTCTCCTTTGTCCCTACCCCAAGCCCCACACACCAGGCCTTGTCACTGTATGGAGACAGTAGGAACTGCCGTTGCTGGAGAATCTGAGATACCAAGGTGTAGAGCTGGATGAACACAGCAGGCCAAGCAGCATCAGAGGAGCAGGAAAGCTAACGTTTCAGGTCTGGATGCTTCTTCAGAAGATTTTCTGAATCCTGGCTTGATTTTCTGAAGAAGGGTCCAGACCTGAAACGTCAGCTTTCCTGCTCCTCTGATGCTGCCTGGCCTGCTGTGTTCATCCAGCTCCACACTGTGTTATCTCTTGTCATCATATGGTCTGCTATTACACACAACCCATCATTAGCCACTAATTGTCCTCATTCATTCTCCTAACCGAATCGTTACCCACTCCTTTGTCTGTTCAACTGTTCTTCTCTCTCTTTGGGCTCTATCCCCACCTATCTTTTACTCCTTATTCATCTCCCCCACCCCATCCTCTGCATATAAACCAACATTTTCCTTGTTACTAACAGTTCTGAGGAAGGGAAGGGTCACCAGACCCGAAATGTTAACTCTGATTTTTTTTTCTTCACAGATGCTGCCAGACCTGCTGAGCTTTTCCAGCAACTTCTGTTTTTATCTGTGATAGTTGAGGGGTCTTGGCCTCTTCTGGAGACTGTGTGCAGTCCTGGTCACCCAGTTATAGGAAGGATATTATTAAGCTGGACAGGGTTCAGAAGAGATTTACCAGGATGTCGCCGGGTTTGGAGGGTTTGAGATTTTTCACAGGACTTTGTTCACTGGAACGAAGGAGGCTGAGAGGTGACCTTATAGAGGTTTATAAAATCATGAGGGGTACAGATTGGGTTAATGGTAGGTGTCTTTTCCCTAGGGCGGGTTATTTCAAAACTAGAGGGCTCATTTTTTAAGGTGAGAGGAGAGAGATTTAGAAAAGACATAAGGGGCAAATTTTTTACACAGAGGGCAGTTTGCTTGTGGAATGAGCTTCCAGAGGAAGTGGTGGATGCAGGTACAGTTACAACGTTTAAAAGACACTTGGATGACTACACGAATAAGAAACGTTTGGAGGGATATGGGCCAGGAACAGGTGAGTGGGACTAGTTTAATTTGGGATTATGGTCGGCACGAACTGGTTGGGGCGAAGGTCTGATTCTGTGTGACTCTCTCCCGAAACCCTTCTGCCTCTCATTCTTTAAAAATCCAATGTTTTGATCAACTTTGAGTCCCCACCACATTATTTTCTGACGGGGCTTAGTTTGATAACTGCCTCTGTAAAGAACTTGAGGAGATTTTTACAGCCTTACAGGGGCTACATAATTGCAGAATTTTGTTGTTGTGGTTGCATCAGGAATACTCAATCAGAAGGCACAGTGAATCTACAAAAGCCAGCTTTGATTGTACCTCAAAGCCCAGAATGTACAGATCAAGCAGCCAAAAAGTAACACACCTAGTAGAACAGAGATGGCTGAAGTGACATTTAAAATTAACTGGAATCTCTGTGGATCACAGCATCGAATATTTCTCCTTATGTCTATAGTTGATTCACCTGAATCAGAGAATCAACAGATGAGGAGCAACATTGTGAGTTATTTGGAGAAGTACATGAAGAGGAAATGTTTGGAGGGATATAGGCTGGGAACAGGCAAGTGGGACTAGTGTAGTTTGGGATTATGGTCAGCATGGACTAATGGGACTAGATTAGTTTAGTTTTAGTTTCCAAACCCATGGCCACTTCCATCTAGAAGGACAAGGGGCAGCAGATACATGGGAACACCAGCCCCCTGCAAGTTCCCCTCCACTCCCCATCCTGACCAGGAAATATATCCCCGTTCCTTCAGTGTCGCTGGGTCAAAATCCTGGAATTCCCTCCCCTAAAGGACATTGTGGGTCAACCCACAGCACATGGGGACTGCAGCGGTTCAAGAAGGCAGCTCACCCCCACCTTCTCAATGTGGGGGAACTAGGGACAGGGCAGTAAATGCTGGGCCCAGGCAGCCCACTTGCTGTGAGTGAAGAAAAGGAACTCCCTCTCTTTCCTAACTGCACAAAATGTGATCTGAACAAACCTCTGAATAATTGCAGTAAGATAGCCGTACTCATGTGTTCATGTCATAAAGGCAAACATACCTCCTTAATTACTCGCTGCACCTTTATAACCTTGAGTGACACATCAGCAAGGAACTAAACATAGTGGTGTATCTGCTGCCCCTTGTCCTTCTGGATGGAAGTGGTCATGGGTTTGGAAGGCTCTGCCTGAGGATCTTTGGTGAATCTCTGCAGCGCATCTTGTAGATGGTACACACTGCTGCTACTGAGCGTCGGTGGGGGGAGGGAGTGGGATGTTTGTGGATGTGGTGCCAATCGAGTGGGGGCTGCTTTGTCCTGGATGGTGTCCAAATTGTGATAGGTTTTGGATGGCTCTGCAGTCATTAAACAAGTAGATAGCATTTTGGATTTGCAGAGGTGTGTCTAGGATCTTGTACTTCGAGATAGCTGCAATAAACTCGCCAGTGAGAAAATGATTAATGTTTAACCTATTGTTTTGTAAAGTTGGCTTGTTTCTGCTATTTTCACACATTCGCAGCAAAGACAACAGGGAAGTAACTGAGCACAACATGTCTACCGCTGTTTGGTATCTGCTCCAGTCTGTTTCCAGGCGAGGCCTTGTCAAAGTCAAGCCTGGGACTAGATTTTGTCACAATGCGCTCCAAGGCAAGGCCTCTCTGTCTGCCTCTGCACTCAGCAAGCGGTATTCCCAACAGGCTGCAAAGGCTGAAGGTTTAATCTTCCGACAGGTAGGATTCAGATCCAGGCAGCTGTGGCCAGGAATACGGCGCGTCACGAATCAACAGAGACAGAGAGAAGACGGACAGAAAGATGCAGACAGAAAAAGAGAGAGAAAGCGAGCGGGAGATGGACACAGACAGAGAAACAGAAAGAGAGAGAGAGACTGAGACAGAAAAGAAACAGAAAGTAAAAAATAGACAGACAGAGAGAGGGAAACAGATGCAGAGACAGAGAGAGAGAGACAGAGACAGGAAAAGAGGGGCAAACAGAGAGGAACAGACGCTGTGAGATAACGCAGTTTATATGAGGACATTTAAAGGTCAAAACTGATAAAGATTTGGACAATCCCTCAATCTTCTGTTAAATAGTGGCAATGGGACCTTTTAACTTGGTTTAATGCCTCACTGGAAATATTCACCACCTCTGACCGTGCAGCGCTCCCTCAGCACTGACCCTCCGACAGCGCAGCGCTCCCTCAGCACTGACCCTCCGACAGTGCGGCGCTCCCTCAGCGCTGACCCTCCGACAGCGTGGCGCTCCCTCAGCGCTGACCCTCTGACAGCGTGGCACTCCCTCAGCGCTGACCCTCCGACAGCGCGGCGCTCCCTCAGCGCTGACCCTCCGACAGCGCGGCGCTCCCTCAGCACTGACCCTCCGACAGCGTGGCGCTCCCTCAGCGCTGACCCTCCGACAGCGTGGCACTCCCTCAGCGCTGACCCTCCGACAGCGCGGCGCTCCCTCAGCACTGACAGTGGCTGTGTTTTGACCCTGGATAATGGACTCATGACACTTTAATGTGACTCACACTGGGAGCGTCCTGAGCCAGAGCTACGAGCTGCCTGTTCCATCATGCGTTGTATTAACTGTACAGTAACTAGCAGCAAATGATGTCCAGATCTCCAGTGCCAGACAGGAGTTTATCATCCTGTGTTCCCCACTTTGTGTACCTTACACATACAGGTACACTTACCTGTGCACACGCTGACAAATACCTGAATTCTTTCGACAGTGTATCTCAACTCATCATTCTTCCTTCAAACTATCTGACCATTTCAGCTCTTTGAGAAGATCAGCTCTACTTACACCTATCTTTTGGCTGACTCCCAGAGTAAGGAAGCTGTTATCATTGACCCAGTGATTGAGGAAGTTAATCGCGATGTGAAATTGATTGAGGATCTGGGTTTGAAACTGCTTTACGCAGGTAAGTCAATGCGAGTGAACAAATAAAGCATAGTCTCTGAAGCTGCCCAACACTCCCAGGGACAGGGACAGCACGGGGTTACATACAGAGCAAAGCTCCCTCTGCACTGTCCCCCATCAAACACTCCCAGGTCAGGGACAGCACGGGGTTAGATACAGAGCAAAGCTCCCTCTACACTGTCCCCCATCAAACACTCCCAGGGCAGGGACAGCACGGGGTTAGATACAGAGCAAAGCTCCCTCTGCACTGTCCCCCCATCAAACACTCCCAGGTCAGGGACAGCACGGGGTTAGATACAGAGCAAAGCTCCCTCTACACTGTCCCCCCATCAAACACTCCCAGGATAGGGACAGCACGGGGTTACATACAGAGCAAAGCTCCCTCTACACTGTCCCCCACCAAACACTCCCAGGACAGGGACAGCACGGGGTTACATACAGAGCAAAGCTCCCTCTACACTGTCCCCCACCAAACACTCACAGGACAGGGACAGCACGGGGTTACATACAGAGCAAAGCTCCCTCTACACTGTCCCCCATCAAACACTCACAGGGACAGGGACAGCACGGGGTTAGATACAGAGTAAAGCTCCCTCCACACTGTCCCCCATCAAACACTCCCAGGGCAGGGACAGCACGGGGTT
>NW_025969346.1:11230-12777 GCF_021869965.1 Rhincodon typus
GGGTCAGCGCCGAGGGAGAGCCGCGCTGTCGGTGGGTCAGCGCCGAGGCAGAGCCGCGCTGTCGGAGGGTCAGCGCTGAGGCAGAGCCGCGCTGTCGAGGGTTAGTAATGATGTCTCCCTGTTGTGCTTGCAGCCAATACCCATTGCCATGCAGACCATGTGACAGGAACAGGCCTCCTGAAGAAGATGCTGATTGGATGTCAAAGTGTTATCGCTGAGGCCAGTGGAGCAATGGCAGACATTTACATCAAGGAAGGTGACACCATTAACTTCGGCAAGTTTGTAAGTAACTCACCAGGGGAGAGAATCTCCATCACAGGAACAGGCCATTCGGTCCCTCTGTTCCATGCCAGGAATTCTCCGAAACACCCTGCACTTCTTCCGTGACCTCATCATGATCCCCTTCTCTCCTTCTCTTCCTGGTGTGTTTATCTCGCTTTCCCCTTCAAAACATTGACACAAGTCACCTCAAACATTCCCTCCCACTTCCTGTGGGAGTGAATCCCGCACTCCCTACCACTCCCTGTGGGAGAGAGTCCCACATTCCCTACCACTCCCTGTGGGAGAGAGTCCCACATTCCCTCCCACTCCCTGGGAGAGAGAGCCCTATTCCCTCCCACTCCCTGAGGGAAAGAATCCCACATTCCCTCCCACTCCCTGAGGGAGAGAATCCCACATTTGTCTCCCACTCCCTGATGGAGAGAATCCCACATTCCCCACTCCCATTTCCTGAGGGAGAGAGTCTGACATTCCCTCTCACTCCCTGAGGGAGAGAATCCCACATTCCCTCCCACTCCCTGAGGGAGAGAATCCCACATTCCCCACTCCCACTCCATTTTGGGACTGAGTCCCACATTCCCTCCCACTCCTTTTTGGGACTGAGTCCCACATTCCCTCCCACTCCCTTTTGGGATGGTGTCCCACATTCTCCCACCTCTCTGGGGGAAAAACTTTTAACCTGATTTCCCCATTGGATTTCTTCGGGACTGCTACCTATCATTTGCCCCTTGTTCTGGACACCCCATCACCCCCGCAAGCAGAAACATCATCTCTACATCTGCTCGAGTGAAACCCATTTCAGAATTTTAAAGACCAACAAACAGGTTATCCCCTCAGGCTCCTCTTTTCGACAGAATAGAACTGCACACTGACCTGGCAATAAAATCTTGTTCCGAGTGTGGGTCTGAATGAGGGATAGGGAGACTGGAACTGTGCACGGTGCTCCGAGTGTGGGTCTAACTGAGTCGAAACAGTGCGCAGTGTCATGGAACTGGAAGGTTGGAATTCTGATATTGATCAGGGATGGGTTGAGGATTGGGGAGATTGTTCTGTCAGTGTCTGTATGTGTTCCTCACTCTGTCCAGTTTCTGGAGGCACGTTCAACCCCAGGGCACACAGATGGCTGCCTCACCTTCGTCCTCAATGACCAATCCATGGCCTTCACTGGAGACGCTCTGCTCATCCGAGGCTGTGGACGGACTGACTTTCAACAAGGTAAACCCTACTCCCTCAGCACTGACCCTCCGACAGTGCTGCGCTCCCTCAGC
>NW_025969346.1:13401-14287 GCF_021869965.1 Rhincodon typus
TGAATGGCCTCCTGTTCCTGTGTAACAGGCTCGGGGAGGGGGCTGAACGGCCTCCTGTTCCTGTGTAACAGGCTCGGGGAGGGGGCTGAATGGCCTCCTGTTCCTGTGTAACAGGCTCGGGGAGGGGGCTGAACGGCCTCCTGTTCCTGTGTAACAGGCTCAGGGAGGGGGCTGAATGGCCTCCTGTTCCTGTGTAACAGGCTCGGGGAGGGGGCTGAATGGCAGTCTATGATAATATCATTGTGTTGCTGGTTTGACAGGACAGACTGTGACCACGGTGGAGGAGGAGAGGAGACTCAATCCACGTCTCACCAAACCCCTGACAGAATTCGTCGCTTTGATGAACAATCTCAATCTGCCAAAGCCTGCTCAGATTGGTAAGTAACTGTGACCAGGTCCCGACGTGTAAAACTGTTTAAAAAACACCGTCCAGAGAAATATCTTACACCATCATAGAATCCCGACAGGGTCGAAACAGGCCATTTGGCCCATCAGGGTCACACTGACCCTCTGAACAGCTTCCCACTCAGACCCACTCCCTTACACTATCCCTGCATTTCCCATAGCTAACCCACTTGGCCATAGTGTACATCCCTGAACGTTATGGGACAATCTCCCCCACGGCCTATCTACCCGAACCTGCACATCTTTGGACTGTGGGAGGAAACCCATACAGACACGGGGAGAACGTGTAAACTCCACACAGACAGTCGTCCGAGGGTGGAATCAAACCCAGGTCCCTGATGTTGTGAGGCAGCAGCGCTAACCACTGAGCCACCGTGCCATTGTATTCTCCACTAACTTGTCTCACCTCCAAAAAATGCGGTGCTCCCTCAGCGCTGACCCTCTGACAGTGCGGCGCTCCCTCAGCACTGACCCTCCAACA
>NW_025969346.1:14333-14969 GCF_021869965.1 Rhincodon typus
GTGTGTGTGGAGGGGAGAGTGTGTGCGGAGGGGAGAGTGTGTGGGTGTTGGAGGGGAGTGTGTGTGGAGGGGAGAGTGTGTGCGGAGGGGAGAGTGTGTAGTGAGGGGAGTGTGTGTGGGTGTTGGAGGGGAGTGTGTGTGGAGGGGAGAGTGTGTAGTGAGGGGAGTGTGTGTGGAGGGGAGAGTGTGTGTTAGCCTCCAGCAGGTCAGGTTAACGTGTGCACCTTCTCTCTGTGCCTGACAGACGTTGCTGTTCCTGCCAATCTTCGTTGTGGGGTCCAGGACATGCCGATAGCGAGTGGCCCCTGAGCAGTTTCGATCAGCCTTCCCCCCTCCACCCTGAGTGACATTTTAACTGCAGGCTACAGACTAAGGCACACAGGATCATTGTGTTAAATATGTTGGGGGTCAAGCTGAGATTATCTCACAGTTTGTTCCAGTTCGGAAAGGAACATTTCTTCAAGGAATTTCACACTTAGCCAGACCTGAGCCTCGTCACATCAGGATATTGTCAAATTTGTTGATTGCTATTTTAAAATAAATTAACCACAGATCAAACATTACACATGGAGTAAACTAGACATAAAGCTCTCCTTACACTATCCCCATCAAACACTCCCAGGACAGGGACAGCAG
>NW_025969346.1:14979-15615 GCF_021869965.1 Rhincodon typus
GTGTGTGTGGAGGGGAGAGTGTGTGCGGAGGGGAGAGTGTGTGGGTGTTGGAGGGGAGTGTGTGTGGAGGGGAGAGTGTGTGCGGAGGGGAGAGTGTGTAGTGAGGGGAGTGTGTGTGGGTGTTGGAGGGGAGTGTGTGTGGAGGGGAGAGTGTGTAGTGAGGGGAGTGTGTGTGGAGGGGAGAGTGTGTGTTAGCCTCCAGCAGGTCAGGTTAACGTGTGCACCTTCTCTCTGTGCCTGACAGACGTTGCTGTTCCTGCCAATCTTCGTTGTGGGGTCCAGGACATGCCGATAGCGAGTGGCCCCTGAGCAGTTTCGATCAGCCTTCCCCCCTCCACCCTGAGTGACATTTTAACTGCAGGCTACAGACTAAGGCACACAGGATCATTGTGTTAAATATGTTGGGGGTCAAGCTGAGATTATCTCACAGTTTGTTCCAGTTCGGAAAGGAACATTTCTTCAAGGAATTTCACACTTAGCCAGACCTGAGCCTCGTCACATCAGGATATTGTCAAATTTGTTGATTGCTATTTTAAAATAAATTAACCACAGATCAAACATTACACATGGAGTAAACTAGACATAAAGCTCTCCTTACACTATCCCCATCAAACACTCCCAGGACAGGGACAGCAG
>NW_025969347.1:0-10864 GCF_021869965.1 Rhincodon typus
GGGCCTAGATCCTTCTTCAGAAAGGGTCTAGTCCCGAAACGTCAGCCTTCCTGCTCCTCTGATGCTGCTTGGCCTGCTATGTTCATCCAGCTCTACACCTTGTTATCCATATTGAACTGACAGGTACAAAAAAGTCTAGGTGCCATTGAATTAACAAAACTTCAGAGAAGTTGCTTTTATTTAGCAATGTTTAAACCTAACAAGGAAAATCATGTACACCAAGATTGCATACATTTTTGTAAAGGACCCCAACATGACAAATAATTCTTTTGAAACATTGTTTAATTATGAGCATAAGAATGGAAAATTAACCCATTGCAAGGTGAAAATTTAGATCAATCTGTATTGAAAGTATAGCTATGGTGATTTATAAGAACAATTTATTACTTCCACTAAACAGTTATTCCTAATCCATTAGTAACTTGGGACTTCCAGATAAATACTGACTGGATATTTGCTGTTTGAAAGTTATTTTGAATGCGTCCAGCCCTCATGTACATTGAGGTATCATTCCTGGGTGCACATGTGTAAATCAACTTTACAAAATCATTACTATTTCACATGTCCTAAGAATGAGTTCATTACTATTGCTGCTGTGTCCAGTTTGTTTGGTAGCTACTATAAACCATATAATTATAAGATAAAATGCATTAATTAAACAATATTCAATCATTTCAAACTTTTAGAAAGTTTACAGTTTTGCTCCATTAAAAGTTTATTAAAAACAAAATGTGGAAGCCGATGCAGGATACTATGACGCCTTGGTCACTTATCTGCTTTCTATTATTTACCCTGTTATATACACACACCTAGACACACTTACCTGTCATTACAGACCATACAAGGTATTAGCATGTTTCTGTTGTAGTGTTCATGTACATTCCCCAGATTATAAATCTTCTGATTACAGGAACTTGGAGACATAGAGGCTACTCAAAGACTGTTTGTGGCATTTGGTAAGAAGTGATGTATTTTCTCTCCTGTTTTGTCTGACGTAATTTCACTGTATCGTACACCTTCTCCACTGAAAAAGCACAGTTTAGTGTCTCCAAGATCAATTACCTTAATTATGGGCTCCCAATGAGTTACTCTAGTTTCCCACCAACACCTACAGACATCACCCCAATCAAAGACTCAATTTACAACTCTGACTGAATGCTCCAGTCTTGGATGCTTCTGATTGGAACAAAGAGCTGAACAGCAGTCCATAGGTACTGTAAGGCAACAGCAAAAGTACTGCACCATGGAGTCAGAATTCCATCCATCCTTTTGGCCATAGGGTGAAGCAAGATGTCTTCTACAACAAAACTTTTAGACAACTACTTTATGTTAAAAATCTAATTGAGAAAAGCAATTAGATACTCAGTATGTGGAATCCAATGTGTAACCAAAAATTCACTGATTTGATATGTTCCATTGTCTGTTAGTATTTAAGCCATATAGAAGCAATGCATATGTTATTGTTAAAAATAAGACAAGGAATTGCCCACTATTGAAGAGACTCGTGAATAAGCTTTTTAAGATTTTAGTCCTCACCGACTACCTAGATCATAATTTTAAAACCACAACATGAAATTTAATTTTTTTAAGCTATCTATTGAAACAAAAATCACTTAACAAATTCAACTGGAATGCTCATAAAGTTGATATGGAGACATCTTCCAAGCATCTTCAGCAATCATTGATAAGTATACCATGCATACCACTTACTACACTAGAAGTTCAAATTTTATTCGAACATGAATGAATCATAATGACAATGTTACAGAAGCTTTATTAC
Source organism: Rhincodon typus (assembly GCF_021869965.1). NCBI lineage: Eukaryota > Metazoa > Chordata > Chondrichthyes > Orectolobiformes > Rhincodontidae > Rhincodon > Rhincodon typus. Next base: position 1,781 of record NW_025969347.1, read on the forward strand.
AGATGAGTTTTAACTTAGACTTTAAGTAATATACGGACTTCCCATCTGTGAATGGGAAGGTGCAAGTTACTTTTTTTGGAATACACAAGATACTTCATCAAAGACCAACTGAAAACAATTTACCCCTTTACTGAGTGTTACCAACTGACAATTGCATTTTGTCAAGGAAACTATTTCTCTTACATTAGTCTCAAATCACATGCAATCTGACTATGTAACATACTGTTTATTCTTTCAACTCCACCTGTCGTCCCTGATTATTTGGAGCATCAAGAGAGAAAGAAAATCAGACTCAAATTAGAATGTCGACGAGTCATTGCCAAAACTGGATTTGAATCCATGTTCAACCATAAACCCTATGTTTTGCCAGAACTCCCTTCCCCATAAATATAACCAGGGACAGGATCAGAATATTATCTGCAAGTACAGTATACCAACTATCAAGAGAAACCCAAATAATATTTTAACAAAGGAGTGTTAATATACCAGTATACATAGCATCTGGTTCATTATAAAGCTTACAATTTCTTGCAGAAATACACCAGTGAATTTAGAATTACCCCATGAAAATTAAAGTACAACATTATTGATCAGTAAATTAAGTTTTCTTCTTCAAGTCCTCAAATCTACGAGACAGATCATCAAAATCAATATCTTCTGAAGCTGTGGAAGTGCCACCGACAGATGCTGTTGGTAGGGTGTCAGGCACAGAGGGCAATTCGGGTATTGTCACGTTATCATAAACAAAGTTGCTTGGAGTAGCAGCAGGTCCTGGCAACTGTCGAGGTGCCGGTATTGGGACTGAAGGACCTACACAATACAAATAATAAAAAATTATGTATACAGTGCAGTGTCACATCAGCTAACATAAAATCACAAAAAATATTTTCAAAGTACATAAATGGATCAAATCAAAAATCTGTACTGACTTACCAGGAAGCTTGGGAGAAGGCAAATGAGTGTCAGTATTGTTGACATCATCTATCTGTTAAACAATATCAATTATCAGTAATATAATCAAGTCAATTTAACTATAGAAATGTCACTATGCAAGCTGTGAGATGGTATAAGAGAAGCATATGCTTTAGGAAGGTTTTGGCATTAATCCAATTCTGAAGTAGCCCAATTGAGGGTCTGGAATAAGCTGTTAATCGTAAGTAAGTCTAGATTGTTTCACTGGACTCAGTCAGAAGCATTTATCAAAAAAATCAATAATCTAAAGCAGACCTGATAATCTAATATCCAAGACAAGCTGTCCACACTACATCAAGGCAATGGCTCAAATATGAATGACCCAGTCTGAACTAACAGAACCTAGCAGGTTAGACCTCAGAGGCTGGAAGCTCTTCCCACTCAACTCTACATTATTCTTGAAGGTGATGCTGAACACATAGGCTGATTTCATTCAAGTAAGCACCAGTAATTCCGAACACAAAGAGGGACCTAAAACCTGTCTCTCCAAGTACATCACCTGATCTGGTTCCTACTGAACAGCCAACCCTTCATATCACCTTCAGTGCTCATGATCTTTGCTGATACAGTTAATAATTCTATATGAGAAAATAGGAAATACAAGAACAGAATATTTTCCAAAGGTGAGAGACTAAGCAAATGTTATTGTGCAGAGGGATTTCCGGGTATCTTTGGATCAAAGGAAGTCAACCAACAGGCAGTCTAAATAATTAGGAAGACAAATTACACCTTGGCCTTTGTTACATGAAGGCTCCAATGCAACAGCAGGAAAATTTTGCTGAGATCATCCCTTGAGCAGTTTTCAGTTTTTGTCCCTTTATTCAAGGAAGGATATTCTTGTCAGAGAGTGCAACAAAGATTCACTAGATTGATAATGAGATAACAAGGTGTAGAGTTGGATGAACACAGCAGGCCAAGCAACATGAGAGGAGCAGGAAGGCTGACGTTTCGGGCCTAGACCCTTCTTCAGAAATGGGGGAGGGGAAGAGGGTTCTGAAATAAATAGGGAGAGAGGGGGAGGCGGATAGAAGATGGATAGAGGAGAAGATAGGTGATGAGGAGACAAACAGGTCAAAGAGGCGGGGATGGAGCCAGTAAAGGTGAGTGTAGGTGGGGAGGTAGGGAGGAGATAGGTCAGTCCAGGGAGGATGGACAAGTCAAGGGGGCGGGATGAGGTGAGTAGGTAGGAGATGCGGGTGGGGCTTGAGGTGGGAGGAGGGGATAGGTGGGAGGAAGGACAGGTTAGGGAGGCGGGGACGAGCCGGGCTGGTTTTGGGATGCGGTAGCGGGAGGGGAGATTTTGAAGCTTGTGAAGTCCACATTGAAACCATTGGGTTGCAGGGTTCCCAAGCGGAATAGGAGTTGCTGTTCCTACAATCTTCGTTGTGGCACTGCAGGAGGCCCAGGATGGACATGTCGTCTGGGGAATGGGAGGGGGAGTTGAAATGGTTCGCGACTGGGAGGTGCAGTTGTTTAGTGCGAACTGAGCGTAGGTGTTCTGCAAAGCGGTCCCCAAGCCTCCGCTTGGTTTCCCTGATGTAGAGGAGGCCACAATGGGAACAGCAGATACAGTATACCACATTAGCAGATGTGCAGGTGAACGTCTGCTTGATGTGGGAAGTCTTCTTGGGGCCTGGGATGGGGGTGAGGGGGAGGTGTAGGGGCAGGTGTAGCACTTCCTGCGGTTGCAGGGAAAAGTGCCGGGTGAGGTGGGGCTGGAGGGGAGTGTGGAGCGGACAAGGGAGTCATGGAGAGAGTGGTCCCTCCAGAAAGCAGATAAGGGTGGGGAGGGAAAAATGTCTTTGGTGGTGGGGTTGGATTGCAGATGACGGAAGTGTCGGAGGATGATGCGTTGGATCCGGAGGTTGGTGGGGTGGTACGTGAAGACGAGGGGGATTCTGTTTTGGTTATTATTGCGGGGAGGGGGTGTGAGGGATGAGTTGCGGGAAATGCGGGAGACACGGTTGAGGGCGATCTCGACCACTGAGGGGGGGAAAAGTTGTGGTCCTTGAAAAACAAGGACATCTGAGATGTACGGGAGTGGAATGTCTCATCCTGGGAGCAGATGCGGTGGAGGCGAAGGAATTGGGAATAGGAGATGGCATTTTTGCAGGAAGGTGGGTGGGAGGAGGTGTATTCTAAGTAGCTGTGGGAGTCGGTGGGCTTGAAGTGGATATCGGTTTCTAGGTGGTTGCCTGAGATGGAGACAGAGAGGTCCAGGCAGGAGGGAGAGGTATTAGAGATGGTCCAGGTGAACTTAAGGTTGGGATGGAAGGTGTTGGTGAAGGGGATGAACTGTTTGAGCTCCTCGTGGGAGCACGAGGTGGCGCCGATACAGTCATCAATGTAACGGAGGAAGAGGTGGGGTTCAGGGCCAGTGTAGGTACGGAAGAGGGATTGTTCCACGTAACCTACAAAGAGGCAGGCACAGCTTGGGCCCATGTGGGTACCCATACCTCTCTCTCCTTCCTGGACCTCTCTGTCTCCATCTCCGGCAACACCTAGAAACCGATATCCATTTCAAGCCCACCAACTCCCACAGCTACCTAGAATACACCTCCTCCCACCCACCTTCCTGCAAAAATGCCATCTTTTCCCTCCCCACCCATACCTGCTTTCCGGAGGGACCACTCTCTCCGTGACTCCCTTGTCCGCTCCACACTCCCCTCCAGCTCCACCTCACCCGGCACTTTTCCCTGCAACCACAGGAAGTGCTACACCTGCCCCTACACCTCCCCCCTCAATCCCATCCCAGGCCCCAAGAACACTTTCTACATCAAGCAGATGTTCACCTGCACATCTGCTAATGTGGTATACTGCATCCGCTGTTCCCGTTGTGGCCTCCTCTACATCGGGGAAACCAAGCGGAGGCTTGAGGAACACTTTGCAGAACACCTACGCTCGGATCGCACTAAACAACTGCACCTCCCAGTCGCGAACCATTTCAACTCCCCCTCCCATTCCCCAGACGACATGTCCATCCTGGGCCTCCTGCAGTGCCACAATGATGCTACCCGAAGGTTGCAGGAACAGCAACTCATATTCCGCTTGGGAACCCTGCAGCCCAATGGTATCAATGTGGACTTCACAAGCTTCAAAATCTCCCCTCCCCCTACTGCATCCCAAAACCAGCCCAGCTCGTCCCCGCCTCCCTAACCTGTCCTTCCTCCCACCTATCCCCTCCTCCCACCTCAAGCCCCATCCCCATCTCCTACCTACTAACCTCATCCCACCCCCTTGACCTGTCCGTCCTCCCTGGACTGACCTATCTCCTCCCTACCACCCCACCTGCACTCACCTTTATTGGCTCCATCCCCGCCTCTTTGACCTGTTTGTCTCCTCATCACCTATCTTCTCCTCTATCCATCTTCTATCCGCCGCCGTCTCCCTATTTATTTCAGAACTCCCTTCCCCTCCCCCATTTCTGAAGAAGGGTCTAGGCCCGAAACGTCAGCCTTCCTGCTCCTCTGATGCTGCTTGGCCTGCTGTGTTCATCCAGCTCTCCACCTTGTTATCTCAGATTCTCCAGCATCTGCAGTTCCTACTATCTCTGAAACATTCACTAGATTGATTCCTGGGACTAGATGATTTTCTTATGTGGAGGGATTAAGCAGAATGGACCTATATCTTTTTAGATTTAGAACAGAGGTGAACTGAGTGAAACATCTGTTTTTGTTTGCTCAGAGATAGCAAGAACTGCAGATGCTAGAGTCAGAGACAACACAGTGTGGAGCTGGATGAACACAGCAGGTTAGGCAGTGTCAGAGGAGCAAGAAAGTTGACGTTTCAGGTCAGTACCCCTCCTCAGAACTGGGGAGGGGAAAGGGAGCTGGGGAAAGGTAGGTTGGATGGTGATAGGTGGATGCAGGTAGGAGGCAGTGGCGATTGGTCGGTGGGAAGGGTAGGGCGGATACGTGGGGAAGAGGATGGACAGGTTGTGTCAGGTCAAGAAGGTGGGGATGAGAGGGAGGGTTTGGTCATGGGATGATGCTGGGGGTGGAGAATTCTACGTTCAGGCCATTGGGCTGTGGGCTCGAGGCGGAATGAGGTGTTGCTCCTCCAGTTTGCGTGTGGCATCATTGTGACACTGGAGGAAGCCCAGGATGGACATGTCATCAAGGGAAGGGGAGAGGGAGTTAAAATGGTTGGTGACTGGAAGACGTTGTCAATTATCACATACAGAGCGCAGATGCTCCACGAAACAGTCCCGGAGTCTGCGCTTGGTCTTGCCGATTTAGAGGAGACCACATCGGGAGCAGCTGATGCAGTAGACCAGGTTTGGAGGATGTACAGCTGAATCCCTGAAGGATCTGAAAAGTTTGCTTTGGGCCTTGGATAGAGGTAAGGGGTGAAGTGTAGAGGCAGGTGTAGCACTTCCTGCGACTGCAGGGAAAGATCCCTGGTGTGGTGGGGTTAGTAGGGAGTGTGGAGTAGATGAGGGAGTCATGGAGTGAGCAGTCCTACGAAAGGCAGATAGGGGTGGGGAGGGAAATACCTCTTTGGTCATGAGGTCTGATTGTAGGTGGCAGAAGTGGAGGAGAATGATACACTGGATGCAGAGAATGATGGGATGGTATGTGAGGACCAGGGGGATTCTGTCTTTATTTTTGTTGGGGGGGAGGGGGTTTGAGGGCAGAAGTGCGGGAAATGCAAGAGATGCGGATAAGGCATTTTTGATCACCGGACGGAGGAAGTTGCAGTCCTCAAAATAGAAGGACATCTGGGATAAACTTTCAGCCACTTCTTTTTAAACATTTGGAATGATTCAGTGCTAGGGCTTTCTCTTCCTATGAGCCAATCTGGATTTTTCCTATATTAAAGGCCCCAATCGAACACAAGTTGTTAGAAAGTCGATATTAACTCATGAAAGAAATGAATGTTACTTCCATCAACTCATTAAACTCCTTGTCAACAGCAATTGCATAGAATTGCACAATATACAACACACAAATAGGTATTCAGCCCAAGTAGTCAGTCAGTGACAGTGATTATACTCCTTATTGGCCTTTTTTCTTCATTTAACCATAGTTTTGATTTTACACAAGGAAGCCATTTATTTCCTGATCATGTTAACACTAATGGGCTTTACAAAAAAAAAAGGCAAGCTTGTTAGTGAAATAATTTTCTACATTAAATACGTACATGCTCAAAAGGAATAATCAGTGAGACTACATTAAAACATGTCAGTATCTTGGCATACGCCCCAGAAGCATTGAGGTAGATTGAGAAGTGGTACTGACGCTGGACTAATACTCCAGAGACCCATGTTATGTTCTGGGACTCAGGTTCAAATCCCACCACAGCACACAGTGGAATTTCAATTCCCTGAAAATCTGGAATTAAAAGTTTAATGCTAACCATGAAACCACTGCATAAAAATAATCTGGTTTACCAATGTCCTTTAGGGAAGCAAGTGCCATCTTAATCTGGTCTGGTCTACATGTGATTGTGAACCCACTGCAATGTACTTGGATCTTCACTGCCTGCTGAAATGGCCAAACAAGTTACTCAGTCGTATCAACTACTAGAAAATCAAAAAACACAGTGGTACTGGACAGGTCATCTTGCAGCAACTTAGGCATTAGAAACAACAATGGCAAACACAGGCTTAGTGTCTGCAAAGAAACCCTCACTAACACCTGGGGTTAGAGCTAACATTGGGAGAGCAGTCTCAGACAAGTCATGCAAAAGTCTGACAGTCACACTCACAGAATCTTACCTTATACACAATGTCCCAGCCAATGCCATCAAGATTCCTGGGTATGTTCTGTGCCACAGGTAGGACAGACCCAGCGGCGTTGACAGTATAGAATTGACAGTGGGGTAGACAGAATTGCCCTGCAAGTCGCTAACATTGATTCTGGACCCTATGAAATCTTATGGCATTAGATCAAACATGGGCAAGGAAACCTCCTGTTGATTACCATATACCACACCCACTTAGCTAATGAATGAGTACTCCACCATGCTGAACACCACTTAGAGGAAGCACTGACAGTCGCAAGGAGAGAGAATGTACTCTAGGGTAGGGGACTTCAATGTCTACCACTATTACTGGCTGAGCTGGTCGAGTCTTAGACTCATAGAGATGTACAGCATGGAAACAGACCCTTTGGTCTAACTCGTCCATGCAGACCAGATATCCTAAATTAATCTAGTCCCATTTGCCGACATTTGGCCCGTATCCCTCTAAACTCTTCCTATTCATATACCCATCCTGTTGCCTTTTAAATGTTATAATTGTACCAGCCTCTACCACTTCCTCTGGCAGGTCATTCCATGCATGCACCACCCTCTGCATGAGAATGAGACTGTCACATGTCTCCTGCTGGAATGTGCCTTTGGAGAAAGATCGTGGTTTTTGTCAAGATTGGTCCCAAGCAGGTCCGTGACGCATGCCTGTGCACTGTGTGGTCTGTTCCCTGGAATACACACCAAGACAATCATCGACTGCACCTGGATGACCACCAACTCAGTGAAAGACGTTCTTTGGTCTTCCAGAACAAGGAGTTGACCCCGACTGAATGTTGCAGACTGGAACATTCCAAGGTCCAGGACTACGTGCTGGGGGACACACTGAAGCGTGGGGCAGCTACTACCGAGGTGCAGTGGGGAAGACCAATGTTGGAGGTCTTTCTGCTGAAGTTAAATGGTGGTCTGTTCAGTTATTGGACCCTCCCAGTGCATCAAATGCATAATATAATCTTGTACAAGTAGAAGATGCCTTTGGTTTATTCGTCAGATAGTCAAACTCCACGTTTGCTTGTTTTCTCATGCTACTGTACGGAACTGAACTGCGCTTGACTATATATACACACATATATACTTGATACTTTTGTGAATAACATATACTTTTTAAATCAAAAATTGACCAGAATGCAAACTAGTAATATAAATACTGTGGCTACAAAATCAAAGGCCATGAATACTGCAGTGAGCAACACCTGACTCCCCAAAGCCTGACCACCATTTACAAGGACAAGTTAGGAGTACCCGCCAGTTATCCGAGTACATGGCACTGCAACACTCAAGAAGCTTGACACAATCCAGGACAAAGCAGCTACTTGACTGGCACCACATTCACAAACATCCACTCCCTCCACAACCAACAGGCAATAGCAAGAGTGTGTACTATCTACAAGATACACTGCAGAAATTCACTAAAGATCCTTAGACAGCACCCTCCAAACTCTCAACCACTTCCATTTAGAAGGACAAGGGCAGCAGATGCATGGGAACACCACCTCCTGCAAGATCCCCTCCAAGCCACTCACCAACCTGACTTGGAAAACACATCATAGTTCTTTCACTGTCGCTTGATCAAAATCCTGGAATTCCTTCCCTTATAACATTGTGGGTCTACCCACACTGACATGAACTGCAGCGGTTCAAGAAGACAGTTCACCACCACTTTCTCAAGGGCAACTAGGGACAGGCAACAAATGCTGCTGCTTCAGTCACATCTTTCATCGAAAGACAAAACAGCTAGACTGTCTGCAGCAGTAGATGGGGGAACGAATAAGAGGGGAAAACATCAGTGACCTCATCCCTAATGACCTGCTGGCTGCAGACTATCTATGACCATATAGGCAAGAATGGCCACTCCCCTGTCCACATACAGATGAAGTCCAATCTTCACGTTGTGGGATAGACTTCAAATAGAGCTAGTAACTCAACACTGAGAATCCATAAGACACTGTGGACCGTCAGCAGTAGCAGATTTGCACTCCAACACAATGTGTAACTTCATGGAATGGCATATTTCCCACTCTACCAACACCATCAAGCCAGGGGATCAACAGTGTCAGTGAAGAGTGCAAGGGAGCATTCCAGGAGTAGCACCAGGTATATCTGAAATTAAGGTACAATAAAGCTGCAATAAAAAATTACTTGTGTGAGAAACAGCATACGCGGCAAGTGGCAGACAGAGCTAAGTGACTGCACAACCAACAGATTGATTCTAAACTATGTAAAACTGCCACATTCAGTCATGAGTGGTAGTGGACAACTGAACATCACATTGGAGGGAAAAGTTGCACAAACATCCCCATTCTCAATACAAGACAACAAGGTGCAGAGCTGGATGAACACAGCAGGCCAAGCAGCATCATA
>NW_025969347.1:10964-15614 GCF_021869965.1 Rhincodon typus
TATGATGCTGCTTGGCCTGCTGTGTTCATCCAGCTCTGCACCTTGTTGTCTCGGATTCTCCAGCATCTGCAGTTCCTACTATCTCTGATTCAATTTTATCCCCATTCTCAATGACAGGGGAATCCAGCATATCAGCACAAAAGACAAGGTTGCAACATTTGCCACAATCTTTAGCCATAAAAGTTGAGTTCAAGATCCATCTCAGTCTCCTTTCGTGGCCCACAGCATCACAGTTACCGAACTTCAACAAATTTGATTCATTCCCAAGAAATAGTTGGAGGTACTGGATACCGAAAAGACTATAGGTTCAGACACCAATCCACAACAATTCTGAAGTCTTGTACTCCAGAACTTGCCAAATTCCTAAGCAAGCTGTTCCAATGCAGCTACAACTCTGTCAAGTACCCAACAATGTGGAAAACTGCCTACATATGTCTTGTCACAAAAAAGCAGGTCAAATCTAATCTGACCAATTATCAACCCATCAACCTACTCTCGATCATCAATACAGTGACGGTGTCATCAATAGTGCTACCAAGAAATGCTCGTGCTGCAATGACCTGCTCACTGATGCTCAGGGTTCTGCCAAGGGTACTCAGCTTGTGACCTCATTACACCCTTCGTTCAAATAGAGACAGAACAGCTGAATTCCAGATGCAAGGGGAGAGTGACTGCCCTTACCATTAAGGCCACGTTTGATCAAGTATGTTATCGCGGAGCTGGAAAACTGGAATCAATGGGAAGCAAGGGGGAAAAATCTCCACTGGCTAAAGTCATATCTGGCACAACGGATGATGATTTTGGTTGTTGGAGGCCAGTCATCTCAGCTCCAGGATATCTCTGTAGGAATTCCTCAGGATAGTGTACTCAGCCCAACCATCTTCAACTATTTAACTGAACTGTGATCAATTTTGTCTTAATTTTACATTTTTTATAATTATTTATGATTCCTGTCATTAGAGGCACTGTGGTAAGGCGATTTATAAAACTTTTCACTATATTTTCCATGTAAAAATACATATGACAATACATTTCTACTCTAGGCTATTTCATCAATGGCATTTCCTCCAATAATAATGTCAAAAGTGGGAGACAAGTCAGGGTGTGATAGAATTCCTCCCACTTGCTTGGATGAGTTCAGCTCCAGCAAACCTCAAGAAACACCACCATCCAGGACAAAAACAGCCCACTTGATAAGCGTTACATCCACAAACATCCAAATTCCCTCCAACAACACTCAAAGCAGCAGTGTGTACTATCTACAAGATACACTGCAAAAATTCACCAAGGCTCCTTAGACAGCACATATTTAAAATTTCAACCAATTAGATCTGCACTTATAACTGCTAATTTCCTGTGCTGAAAAGGTTGTTTGGTAGTAAAATAGAGGTTTTAGGGAGCCTGTGGGAAACTGAAAAATCAACACTTAATTTTTTGATAGTTTACATTCCTTAAGCATAAGGGTAGGAATAGTGATTCTGCAACATCAAGCACAATTGAGCATGGCTTTGGTGCAATGGTGTTAGTACTATTAGTGCATGGCTGAAAGCATTTGAAGAAAAATTGAAACATCTTTCCTGATTATCCATTCTCCCCAGTTGCTATATTCAGGTCTTGCTGTTGCAAAAGAACCTCAGCAACTTACAGATTCATATGTTGGTGGTTGCGTTGGTATTGGGGGTGGGTTACCCCCCATGTTAGGTGGCTGGAAGTTGTTGAATGGCTGGTAAGTGTCCACTGGCAGATGGTTATCCTAGATGAAATTTTAAAAAAAAGGCAAGATTCAATGAAATATAATGTCAAGCATACTGTGCCTCCCATTGCAGCTTTGATCTGTTTGTGGTGATTATCACAGTCTATGAGCATCTGGATCTCTGCACTATCAAATCAGCAGGATTATGTAATTTGGCTTTAACAATTCTTGATCACTTTTTCTTAACCAGCTTGGCTGGGAGCTACGATTTTCCCACCTCCCCTCTCCGCTAACCAACACACAGAGACACACACACACACACAGACACAGACACAGACACACAAAGTAGTAGACCAGGGATGTACAATTTCAACTCTCATCAGCGCCATCCAAAATTACTGATTTCAATCATAAGCCATGTTCATACTGCAAATCACACTTCACCAGGCATTTTCAGCAGACTCAAATTGGATTATTTATATTTGTTTCATATCTTGGTCACGTCAGAGATACACACCAAAGAAGTACCAATTAATTGACCCTCACCCAAATGACTCTATAGAGAAATGAGATAGAATAATATACTCAGTGTTCCACCTCCATTTCATAAACACATTAGGACTTTAAGAGATCGAATATGATCGATCACACTCCTTCCAAACTGTTAGCCTCACAGCAGAAATGAAGCATTTACTTCACTAAATATTTTCTATTTTTAATATATTGCAGATTATGGATTAGCAGATGAACCAGTAACCACTGAAAAGATATATTTCATACTTTGAAAATCAAATATATATTTTCATGCAAATAGTGTCAATCACCATGTCAAGACTTAGCAATCTAAAAAATAAATTAGTCTAGTTGAAGCAAAAGAATAAGTATTATCCTTTGCCTATGGAAAACACACCATTCAAGCAACGTAAATATTTGTTTTGTTTAAAGGATTTAGAACCTACACTTCAAACCACAAGTCTCAGAAACAAGCAGCTTATTGCATGTACCCGAAAAAAAACCCTTAACAATACGGGTTGCAATTACATTTGATTAACAGCCAACTAACTTTTCAGACCCTTTCAGGAGATTTTTTTTCCCCCCCCAATAACTCATTCCAAGTATATACTCCCAAACTAAAATAAAATTAAAATCAATGCAACTGTAACTGGTTTAGAATCACAAACGCAGTATTCAAGTTAGCAAAAGAAAATGTCGGAGAAACTTTGCAAGTCTGGTAGCATCTGTGGAGGCATAAACAGACTTAACATTTCAAGTCTGATGTTGAAACTTTATTTTTAAGATCTCAGCATCCACAGTATTTTGCTTTTATGAGTTAAGTTGTACTTTGCATTTTATACATGATAACATTCATGACCAAAACTCTCCTGTCAAGCCTCCAGCCTTCACTTCATTTTATCCAAACTTCTGCTGTCCACATCCAATATTACAGCATTCCATTCATCATCTGTGTTTTTCGGAACCACATTGACTCCCAGAGCCTGATATGATACATTCAAAATTTTAATCTTTGTGATTAAATTCCTTCATGACTTTCTCTTTCTCAACTGACAAAAATCTTTGCACCTTTAGCTCTTTTTGCATTCCACTCCCAGTTTCTCCAACCAGTTAGCTTCACAAATGCTGCTGTTGCCATCAGTTGTCTCAAAACTACAATTTGGAATTTCCTCTTTACACCCTTCTGTCCTCCTGCTCCATATTTAGGTCTCTACTAAATCTCCCCTATCTGTATGTATCTCACCAATCATTTTTGCCTGATCATATTTCTGCAAAGAGCCCTTGGGATCCTCCTTATCTAAAAGATACTAAATAAATCAAAGTTTTATTTTGATTCTTTGGGCAGAGCTGAAGGAAACTCGACACAGTGTTAGAGGACAAACTGTTCAAAAAGTACTTACTGGTCCTTTCCTTGGTGGGTATGAAAATGGTATAGATGGTGTTGGCATTGGCATTGGCATAGGCATACTGCCTGCAGTAGGTGCTGTAAATCCTCCACCACCTCCCCCTCCAGGGCCACCCTTTTTATCACCATTATCCACATCAATCAAATCTGCTTCCACTCCAACTGGGACCTCCCCCTAGAAGTAATAAACATTTCAATTAATGAAAAATAAAATTGTACAACATAACAAAGCACTAAACATTTCAAAGTATTTACCCACAAGCCCAAAAATTTACAATGCACATAGTATTGGAACGTTCTTTTGAAACACTCATGCAAAAGGTAATGGAAAGGGCACAAAAATCATTAAAGTTGTACAGGGTTGAAAAACTGGAATGGCATTAAAGCAAGAGTAAGATAATATTTAACAGAAAGATTTTAACAGAGTGAATAGGAGGAAACTACTAGATGTGTCTGTAACTAAAGGATAAAGATTGAAGAGAATCAGAAGAGTTTCAGGTAGAGAGCTCAGCAGTTTTTTTTAAATGCAGGAGTTATTATTTAGATTCCACTGCCTAAAACAGCTTCAAAATAGAACAATGTAAATAATTAGGGATGGGCAGTAAATCCTACATCCACACTGAATAAAAATTGAAAATACTGGGACAAATATTAAGAAAATGAAGGGCAATGGGAAAGAGCAGAGGAGTAGAACTAATTGGATTTTTCCCCCCAAATTCCCAGCGTAACCAGTGCATTGAACTTTCCATGCTGTATAATTGGAATGTTTCTAAATAATCAACTTGCAGGGAGCTTCCAATCTCAAATAACTACAAAGTACAAGTTTGCTGAAGTGAATGCTCATCCCATTGCCATAGCAGTTAGAAAACAACCTTCATTTTATTGTTATGGTAGGAACTGTAGATGCTGGAGAATCTGAGATAACAAGGTGTAGAGCTGGATGAACACAGCAGGCCAAGCAGCATCAGAGGAGCAGGAAGGCTGACATTTCGGGCCTAGGGTCTAGGCCCGAAACGTCAGCTTTCCTGCTCCTCTGATG
>NW_025969348.1:0-15609 GCF_021869965.1 Rhincodon typus
ATAAGTATACTGTTTTGGATACTGTTGGGGGGAACGACCTATCAGGGGTAAGCCACAGAGACCGGGTCTCTGGTACATGCTCTGGCTCTGTGGCTCAGAAGGGAAGGGGGGAGAATAGGAGAGCAATTGTAGTGAGGGACTCAATAGTTAGAGGCACAGACAGGTGGTTCTGTGAACGTGAACAAGATGAACGGATGGTATGTCACCTCCCGGGTGCCAGGGTCCGTGACATAGGGTAGTTATCCCTGGATTACTATCAGTGCCACGTGATAACGAGGTAAGAAATAGGGAGAGAGTGCAGCTAAACACGTGGCTACAGGGCTGGTGTAGGAGGGAGGGCTTCCACTATGTGGATAATTGGAGCACATTCTGGGCAAGGTGGGACCTGTACAGGAAGGATGGGTTGCACCTGAACCGGAAGGGCACAAATATCCTGGGAGGGAGGTTTGCTCGAGCTATACGGGATGGTTTAAACTAGATTGGCAGGGGGTGGAGAAGTGGATTTGTAATTCAGGGGATGAGGTATTCAGCATTCCAACGGACACAACAGGGAGTGAGGTTGTTAATAAAGAAATGCAGTCAATGGAGCGTAATTGTGGGCACAGGGATGGTTTGAAGTGTGTATACTTCAATGCTAGAAGTATCAGAAAGAAGGCAGATGAACTTAAAGCATGGGTCAGTACTTGGAACTACGATGTTGTGGCCATTACAGAAACTTGGGTAACTCAGGGACAGGAATGGTTGTTGGAAGTTCTGGGATTGAGATGCTTTAAAAGAAATAGGGAGGGTGGTAAAAGAGGTGGGAGAGTGGCATTGCTAGTCAGAGCTAGTATAGCAGCTACTGAAAGGCAATTCAAAAATGATATGTCTACAGAGTCAGTTTGGATTGAGGGCAGGAACAAGAAAGGAGCAGTCACTTTGTTGGGGTTTTTTTACAGACCCCCTAATAGTTGCAGAGAAGTGGAGGAGCGGATTGGGAAGCAGACACTGGAAAGTTGCAGAAGTCACAGGGTTGTAGCCATGGGTGACTTTGACTTTCCAAATATTGATTGGAAACTTTTTAGTTGTAATAGTTTAGATGGAGCTGATCTTGTCCAGTGCATTCAGGAAGGATTCCTGACACAATATGTAGATAGGCCAACACAAGGAGAGGCCACTTTGGATTTGGTGCTTGGCAATGAACTTGGCCAAATGTTAGACCTGTTGGTAGGAGAACATTTTGGCGGTAGCGATCATAACTCTGTTACTTTTACAATAGCCATGAAAAAGGATAGGTACTTACAGCAGGGTAAGGTTTATAATTGGGGGAAGGGTAATTATAATTCTGTTAGGCAAGAACTGGGTAACATAAAATAGGAACAGATGCTGTCAAGGAAGAGCACTCTAGAAATGTGGAGATTGTTTAAGGAACGCGACTGTGTGTGCTGGATGTGTTTGTCCCAGGCAGGCGGGGAAGATGCGGTTGAGTGAGGGAGCCTTGGTTCTCAAGAGAGGTCGAACGACTAGTTAAGAGGAAGAAGGATGCTTATATAAGGTTTAGGAAACAAGGATCGGAAAAGACTCTAGAGGGATACAAGTTAACCAGCAAGGTGCTGAAGAAAGGGCTTTGGAGAGCTATAAGGGGGTATGAGAAAACCTTGGCAGATAGGATCAAGGAAAACCCCAAGGCTTTTTACACATACGTGAGGAATAAGAGAATGACCAGAGAAAGGGTAGGGCCGATCAAGGATTGTAAAGGAAATTTGTGCACGGACCCTAAAGAGATAGGAGAAGTCCTTAATGAATATTTTTCTTCAGTATTCACAACTGAGAGGGACCTAGTTGTAGGGGAGGACAGTGTGAAACAGGCTGATAGGCTAGAGGAGATGGATGTTAGTAAGGAAGATGTACGAGGAATTTTGAGGAACTTGAAGATAGATAAGTCCCTCGGGCCTGATGGGATTTATCCAAGGATTCTATAGGAAGCGAAGGAAGCGATCGGAGGGCCTTTGGCAATGATCTTTTCGCCTTCACTGTCCAGAAGATTGGAGAGTGGCAAATGTCATTCCCTTGTTCAAAAAAGGGAATAGGGATAACCCAGGAAATTACAGGCCAGTTAGCCTTACTTCAATGGTGGGTAAATTATTGGAAAGGGCTCTGCGAGATAGGATTTATGATCACTTGGATAGGCACAGTTTGATTCGTGATAGTCAGCATGGATTTGTGAGGGGTAGATCATGCCTCACAAACCTTATTGAATTCTTTGAAGAGGTGACCAAACACGTGGATGAAGGTAGAGCAGTGGATGTAGTATACATGGATTTAAGTAAGGCGTTTGATAAGGTTCCCCATGGTTGGCTCATGCAGAAAGTATGGAGGCATGGGATAAGGGGAAATGCAGCAGATTGGATTCAGAATTGGCTAACCCTTAGAAGACAAAGGATGGTAGTGGACGGAAAATATTTAACATGGTGCGCAGTTATGAGTGGTGTACCACAACGATCTGTTCTGGGTCCTCTTCTATTTGTGAGTTTTGTAAATGATTTGGATGTAGGAGTGGAAGGGTGGATTAGTAAGTTCGCGAACGAAATGAAGGTGGGTTGAGTTGTGGATAGTGCGGAGGGCTGTTCTAGGTTACAAAGGGACATTGATAGAATGCAGAGCTGGGCTGAGAAGTGGCAGATGGAGCTTAACCCTGAAAAGTGTGAGGTGATTCATTTTGGAAGGACAAATTTGAAAGCAGAATACAGGGTTAATGGAAAGATTCTTGGCAGTGTGGAGAAGCAGAGGGATCTTGGGGTTCATGTCCACAGTTCCCTGAAAGCTGCCACCCAGGTGGATAGAGTTGTTAAGAAGGCATATGGTGTGTTAGCTTTCGTTAATAAAGGGATTGAGTTCAAGAGTCATGAAGTTATGCTCCAGCTATACAAAAGCCTGGTTCAGCCACATTCCGGTCGTCTCATTACAGGAAAGATGTGGAAGCATTGGAAAAGGTGCAGAGGAGAATTACCAGGATGTTGCCTGGAATGGAGGGAAGGTCTTATGAGGAAAGGTTGAGAGAGCTAGGGCTTTTCTCTTTAGAACGACGAAGGATGAGAGGTGACTTGATAAAGGTGTACAAAATGATCAGAAATATAGGTAGAGTAGACAGCCAGAGACTTTTTCCTAGGGTGGAGGTAGCTATTACGAGGGGGCATAGTTTTAAAGTGAGTGGAGGTAGATATAGGGGAGACATCACGGGTAGGTTCTTTACTCAGAGAGTGGTAGGGACATGGAATGCATTGCCGGAGAGGGTAGTGGAGACGGCCTCATTAGGGGCATTTAAGTGGCTATTGGACAGGCATGTGGATGATAGTATAAAGTAGGGGTGGATGTTAGATAGACCTTAGGTTTAGGGTAAAAGTTCGGCACAACATCGTGGGCCGAAGGGTCTGTACTGTGCTGTACTGTTCTATGTTCTAATAGGCCTCCCGCTGATCACTAGCGGGAATCTGATCTTGATGTCTGGAAGTCTGTTGGAAATTGCAACTTGTTACTCCCAATCTTGAGAAGGACGTTGCTTGACTTCTCATGTGGTTCTTCCAGATTTCTCGGCATAGCCCATGTCATTCAGGGCTGGTAAGATTCCACAATATGTGCTCAGTCCATGAGAAAAGTGGCACTGTTGCCCTGACTCTTGGGAATAAGTTGGGCCAAATAAATCAGGAGTCAGTGGGGGAGAATTTAGGGACAGTGATCATTGTGTCATAAGGTCTAGGATGAGGGTGTAAAAGGATTGCAGCCAACCCAGAGCAAGAATAATTAACAGGGCCAGAGCTGACTTTAATGGGGCAAAGGACAGAGCTGAGCTGGATTGACTGAAGCCAAAGGTTGGTGGGAAAACCTGTAGCTGAAGAATGCGCTACCCTCAAAACAGAGATGGTTCTGGCACAGTCAAGGTGCATTCCCTCAAAATTGAGATGTAGGGCAACCCCTCTGGGGCATTCTCTTTCTCCAGCACTGCAGAGCCTGGTTTTCAGCCCCGGAGATAAAAGGAGGTCAAAATTAGAATTGTTATGATCCTAACTGATGTTATTACTGATCAAGTCAGATCCCAGACTGAAATCTGTCTTGATAGATCATATTTTGTTTTGCACTGGGTGTAATGAGGTGGTCTACTATTGAGGCAGAAGCACACAATGATGCAGATTTTGTTTTAACATTAAACAGAAGTTTATTAAGCAAAATAAAGATAAATTAGAATAAAACAGTCTATTTACTTATAACACAAATTCAAAGAATTTTAAACACATAATTCCATTAATCCCAAAATACTCCTTTACATGATGCAAACATAAAATAACACCCTCTGTATGGTACCCGATGGCAACCCTTGTGCATACTCACACCAAAATCACTTCCTTTATATCTCAATAGGTTCAAGGTAACTGTGAACTGTCATTCCTACACTGAAACCTCTGATGGCTTCTTCAAGACCTGCATCCACCCAGGCAAGTAGAAAATATTCCATTATGCCCCTGACTTGTGACTTGTAGATGGTAGACATGATTTCTGGAGTCAGGCATTGAGTTACACTGGGGAGAATTCACAGCTTCAAACCTGCTCTTGAGACCGCAATATTTATATGGTTCCTAGTCAGTCCCTAGGATGTTGTTAGTTGAGGATTCAGCAATTGTATTGCCACTAACAATTAGATTCCCTATTGTTACAGGTGGCACAAGTGATACTTAGCACAAGCCAGGATATTGTCCAAATCTTACTGTATTTACGCTTAAACTGCTTCAGCATCTGCTGAATATTATGGAATCATCAACAAAACCCCTCTTCTGATCTTATTATGGAGGTATGAATGATCATTGGTGAAGCAGCTGAAGCTGGTTGGGTCTAGGACACTATCCTAATGAACTCCTGCAGAGATGTTGTGGAGCTGAGATGACTGACCTCCAGCAATCACAACCATCTGCCTTTTTGACAGGTATGACTCCAGCCAGAATTTACCTGATTCCCATTGATTATGATTTTGCAAGGTCTCCTTGATGTTATATTCAGTCAAATGCTGCTTTGATGTCAAGGACAGTCACTCACACCTCACCTCTCCGGTACAGCCCTCTCCCTGTTCACTAAGAACTACACATTCAAAATCACAGACTAGGATCTCTCATCAACAAAACATCCCCGTTGCTTATAATTTGTTTAACAATTCCTCACTTCCACTCCATTGAGTCCCATCTACTAAAGTCATTAGTCTCTCTGTCACCCTGATTGGTTCCTGTCTGCAGACCCCATTACGAGGTGGCAGTAGGTTAGCGGTAATATTATTGGAACAAGTATTCCCTAACCCAGGCTAATGTTCTGGTGGATTCAAATCCCATGATAAATGTCAAAGTTTGAATACAATAAAAAGGCTTGCTTAAAGGTGACCATGGATCAGTTGTTGATTGTTATTTAAATCCAGTTGATTCACTGATATTTTTAGAGAAGGAAATGTATTGACCATGAGATAGTAGGAACTGCAGATGCTGGAGAATCCGAGACAACAAGGTGTAGAGCTGGATGAACACAGCAGGCCAAGCAGCATCATAGGAGCAGAAAGGCTGACGTTTCGGGCCTAGACCCTTCATCAGAAAAGGGGGAGGGGAAGGGGGGAGGAAGAACAGGTTAGGGAGGCAGGGACGAGCTGGACTGGTTTTGGGATGCGGTAGGGGGAGGGGAGATTTTGAAGCTTGTGAAAATCTCCCATCTCCTACCGACTAACTTCATCCCGCCCCCTTGACCTGTCCGTCCTCCCTGGACTGACCTATCCCCTCCCTAACTCCCCACCTACACTCACCTTTACTGGCTCCATCCCCACCTCTTCGACCTGTTTGTTTCCTCTCCACCTATCCTCTCCTCTATCCATCTTCTATCCGCCTCCCACTCTCTCCCTATTTATTTCAGAGCCCCCTTCCCCTCCCCCTTTTCTGATGAAGGGTCTAGGCCGAAACGTCAGCCTTTCTGCTCCTATGATACTGCTTGGCCTGCTGTGTTCATCCAGCCCTGAACCTTATTGTCTCAATGTATTGACCATATCTGGTTTGGCCAACATTCTAGAGTCAATGCAATTGGCTCTTAACTGTCCTCTGGACAAGTGAGGATGGGCAGTAAATGCCAGGCTAACCAGTAATGCCCTCACCCATGAAATTTTTTTTTAAAAATTACAACCAAATTCTCCACCCCCTGATTGTCAAAGGTTGCAAACTTGAATGGTGGCCAATTAGTTTAGACTAGTAAATGAAAGCTCTTATTGTTGACAGTTATTATTTATGGTTTTTTTAATCTTGTTTAATCTGGTTTATTTATCTTGCCCAAGGATACCATGCTGTCCATGCGGTGTATGGAGAACCCGTCAGCTTGCAGGGCACAATGGGGAATGAGTCAAGTCTCCATGATGCAGAGCACGCAACAGTGACCCGGACCAATACAGAAAGTCCAGATATGACCTTCGCAAAGCCATCAGGGAGGCCAGAGGGTACCATATCCCCAGCCCTGCATTCTTCACTGGAGAATCTGGACAACAAAGACACCTATGTCAGACTCCTACTCGTTGACTACAGCGCCCCCTCCACACTGATCTCAAAACTGCGTGAGCTAGGTCTCGGCTTCGCCCTCTGCAACTGGATCCTCAGCTTTCTGATCCACAGACTGCAATCAGTGAGGATGCATTACTGCACCTTCTCCACAATAACACTCAACACTGGAGACCCCCCAAGCATCTGTCTTCAACCTCCTACTGTACTCCCTGTACACCTACAACTGTGTTGCCAAATTCCGAATGTATGCCATCTGCAAGTTTGCTGACAACACCACCATAGTGGGACAGATATCTAACAATGACAAGTCAAAATACAGAAGGGAGATAGAGGGCTTGGTGACGTGGTGCAATGAAAACAATCTGTCCCTCAACGTCAGCAAAACTAAAGAACTGATCATTGACTTCAGAAAGAAAAGAGGAGAACATGCCCCCATCTACATCAACGGAACTGAAGTTGAGAGGGTGAAGAGCATCAAGTTCCTCAGTGATGATAACTGACAACCTGTCCTGGACTTCCCACAGAGATGTGACAGTCAAGAAGGCATAACAACACCACTTCTTCCTCAGGTGTCTCAGGAAATTTGGCATGTCCATAAGGACCCTAACCAACTTCTACAGATACACCATTAAAAGCATACCGTCTGTGTGTATAACGGCCTGGTATGGCAACTACTCTGCCCAGGACCGTAAGTAACTACAGAAGTTTGTGTGCACAGCTCAGACTATCACGGAAGGCAAACTTCCATCCATGGACTCCATTTACACAGCTCGTTGCTGTGGAAGGCGGCCAACAACATCAAAGACCCATTACACCCCAGTAATAGTCCCCTACAACCTCTTCCCTCAGGTAGAAGATACAGAAGCCTGGACACAAGCTCAAGCAGGTTCAGGAACAGCTTCGTCCTGGCCCTTATCTGACTGCTGAATGGACTCTAGCCTCAAATAATGTAACCTGTATGCCTCAATGTCTTTTTGATCTGTACGTCCTTTGCTTGCTGGTATCAGCCTGTACTGCTCATGAACTAAGCTTTTCACTGGGTTTCGGTACAGGTGACAATAAAATCAATCAATCAATCAATGGTCAGTTAACGTGTAGATGAATTTGACATATTGATTAATATATATTTGGGAAATCAGGGTATTGATAGGAATTCTGCCATTATCCAACTGTGCTGCTCTGTCCATCAGTACTTGTAGGCCAGCTGTCATTGCAAAGTCACAACTAGTTGGCAATTTCCTGGAATCGTCCACCAAACTGGCATAGACTTATATGACTGTTCATTCACTATTGCTGGGTTAAAATCTTGCAACTCCCTCCCTAATGAACTGAGTGTTTTTATACCACATAGACTGCAGTAATTCAAGAAGGCAGCTCACCCCCACCTGCTGAAGAGCAATTACTGGGCAAAAAACTGTTGGCTTTACCTGCAACTTCATAGAATCCCTACAGTGTGGAAACAGGCCCTTTGGCCCAACAAGTTCACACCAACCCTTGGAGCATCCTACCCAGACCCATCCCCCTATAACCCACACATCCCTGAACACTATGGGCAATTTAGCATAGCCAATCCACCCAGCCTGCTCATCTTTGGACTGTGGGAGGAAACCCACATAGACACAGGGAGAATGTGCAAACTCCACACAGACAGTTGCCTGAGGGTGGAATTGAACCTGGGTCCCTGGCACTATGAGGTAGCAGTGCTAACCACTGAGCCACCGTGCCACAACATTCATCAATGGATTTAAAATAAAGTTTTCAAGATTATGCAGTGATGGAAGTTCTTAGTATGAAAAGTCCCCAAACAGTTGCCAATAAATCTTAAAATGATTCTGTCCACTTATGTGCCTAGCACAGAAAGCTCCATAAAAAGCTTATCAACAAAAACTATTTGTTCTCCATCCTACATTGCTACTTGATATGCCTGTGTTCAGGAAGTAATTTGAAGAACAATGTAGAACCTTTAATTTGGATCAGCATAAGTAATGCCTTTCAAATCAAACTAAGTCTCCTTACAAGCAAAATCTTTGTTCCCATATTTCTTGGTGTGAACATTTTCTGTAACTGGGGGACAATTTGATTACCTTGCCAGCCTACAAATGTCTTTACCAAAACCAACAAGTGACACCTGAATTAACCCGGTTAAAATTTATGAAAGACAGACAGGAAACTATAATAAATAACAAAAAAACAAAGGCTTGGAATGTAAAAACGGAATGTAAGTAATAATTAATATAAATATTTTAGGATTAGTCAATACATACAGAAAATTGGCACCTTTTACTGACAATTGCAAATAGAATTTTAATAGAAGTAAAGATTGAAATGTTTGGTGGCTGTTTTAATATATCAAATTAACAAATGCAATTTTGCACTTCACCAGTACCAATAAGTTTAAAAAAAATGTACTCATTCTGGAAACATTACATGATATCTTGTTGGAAAAGTGCAAGCAAGCAAGACGGTCAGTTATGTATGTGGGTGTAGATAAAGCTCAGAATATAGTGGGAAATAATACACAAAAACCCTTGAGAAAATCTTTCTGTAGTTACGAAACAATATTTAACTGTAACTTTTCAATCTCACTCTAGTTTCAGGTGGATTTTGACCTTTGCGGCAGCTAGGTAGTGAAAGAGTTAAAAAGGTTGTAGTGAGTTTGCCATCTGATTTCCACACCAGCACCATATTTACTGAAATTTTCACAGTAGGAGTCACAACATTGTATAACATACCACATAGGACACCAGAACAGTTTCATAGGACAGTACAATGGAGCACACACTATACACGCTCAGCCTTCTGCTTACATTACATGGTGATGAGGAAGCAGGCCCTCCAAAGTAGCTAAGTTTTGTAGAGCTGAGATGGGCAGGGCTAGCTTCCTGATGGACCTCACTCTGCAATTGGCACCTCTGCCATGTCTCAGAATGACCTTTCTGCTGACTGAATCAGCCTCTGAGACTTTCAGTACTGTGGTATGCAGAGTCTGCAAAATGATAATAAAGGACCAGCTATGAAAATAAACCCGGCCTCCTACAGTAGAAATGGACAGTCAGCTGACCCAGTCTCTGAGCCAGAGTAAAACCAATTCTGGAGCCTCTTCATTTTGTTAATGTTAATGATTATGTTAAAGTTTTATGTATTTTTGGAGGGAATTACTTTGGGGGGCTGTTTTAAAACTATAGAAATGACCCCAGCTTCTAGTTTCTTCAACACACGACCATGTTCCCAATATCTCTGTATCAGGCCTGCTTCGGTGCTTCAGTTGGTGGAACAACACCTCATATTCCACCAAGGCACCATACAGCCTGTGTGTCTCATAAATTGGGTTTAACAATTTCAATGTGTGAACATGTTTGTTACTCATGCCCCCACCTCTGGTCCTGTTCTTTATAGCATGGTCCCAGCACAGACAAACCATTTCTAACTACTCACAATGGCCATTATCACTTATTCAGCTTCTTTTCTACTTTGACACACTCCTTACCTATTGCCCTCCATCTACATCATCAGCATAAATATCACCCTTTTCCAGATGATTTCAGTTCTGACAAAGGGTCACTGGACTCGGAAGGTTAACTCTGTTTTCTCTGCACAAATGTTGCCAGGCCTGCTGTGTTTCTCTGGCACTTTCTGGTTTTACCGGTTTTAATGATGTTTTTGCCACAATTTTCTGTTCACATCTTTACAAGGGCACCGCTGATGTGGAAAATCATTAAGGAGCAGGACAGACAGGATAATGTTTAAACACATATAACCTCACTTGTCCAGAACACCCTGCCTTCCCTTCTATCCGAAATTAATTTCTCATACTTAGCTGACTGTTGGCAGATGACCAATGTCCACCTAATGTTCCAAAAGTAGGAAGCGGACACCTGCACACATCCAGCCCATTCCATGACCCAAACAGATTAGCAAAAGGGCCCTGCATCTTAAGTTATATTGCAGTGGGAGGGCAAGGAACAATCTGAAAAACTAGCAGTTTCCTCAAAATCTCTCTGATGTTTAAACATAAAGCTAAGCATTTGGCGACAAAGTTTTTTTTTGACACACTGATAAAGTTGGCAAGGCAGTCAAGAGTAAAACTTGTCATAACGTCATGTAAATAAACGAAACTGTAATCTAATACTTGCACAATGATGACACACTGTACCATTTCTGATTGGCGCCTATTGTGTTTCTACAATCCAGGAGCCCACATTGCACACCAATGAAAGAAGCAGAAACTTTTAAGTAAGGTGTGGCTGAATATTTCAGGCTCTCTTTCTCCTGTAACCAGCAGATATCAGAAACCAGAAGACTGTGTGCAAGGAATAATCACTATCTGATCTAAATCTACCGTTATCGGAAACAGTTTAGAAATGTTCCAAAGCATGATTCTGTACGTGGTTCCCATTTTCTGCACACTATCTATCAATACACTACTTGCTTGTGATATCCTTGATGATTTTGACAACACCAGGGATCCAGGAGACATCATCATTGGAGGTCTCATCCCAGTACACGAGAAGGTTGTAACTGCCACAAATCCAGAGAGTCAAAAATGTACAGGGTAAGTGATTGATTTAAAATGTAACAAAGAAATTATAAGCATTTAATAATAATTGGTATTATTGAGTGTAATTGGTATTAAAAAATATCATTTTAAATTAAAAGTAGTCTTTAATAGATTAATACATTATCTTAAATTCAGTATTGTGATATAGGGTTCCTGAGTGTAGAGTTGAACGGGAAGCATTTGGCTCATTATAATGCATGTTGTAACCTAAGTAGATATTTTGAACAATTCTCAAAACTTTCAGATGTGTATAAAAAAATGATAAATTTACATAAAAATAAAAATCCTGATGGATCAAATTACTTAAATCATTTTGCTTTACAATAGAAATGAAGATACTGTGTTAAAAAAAAGTCAGATCAAACCCATTGAATATCATTCGAGTGTAGGTTTAGATTGGTTTACATTCCATGGCAACACAAAGTTACATAGGACAATAAATTTCATGCTATTTGTTGCTGTGATCCATCTGATCCTGTAAGCCGTTTATGAGATTAGAACGCTTAATGAACAAGGAAGTTGTTTAATTAATTTATACACTGAAACAACCAGATTGTTTTTCCATAGGACAGGAGGGTGCTAGCATCTGTTTATGATTAATCACGGTGTTCTGTGTAGTGGTTTGACGCAACTAAGTGGTTAGTACAAGGCTATTTAAAAGGACTGATAAGAGTCAAACCAATTGACGTAGAATTTTTTGGCCTTAATATCCTTTGTAGAATTTCTGACTTTACTATACGTACAATTAATGCAATATTTAAAATTGTCATCCTTAATCCAAGCTCTTCATGGCCTTATCCTTCCCAATCTCTGTAACTTTATACACCCCATAAAACTTACAAGATATTGCCATTTGTCCAGATCTGACAACTTGGATATCCCTGTACTCCATTACTGCAAAACTATTCCTTCAACAACCTGGGCAATATGCTCTGGAAACTTTGACTTTATAATCTGCTTCATTCTTTAATGTATATTCATTTGACCAAGTCATTTTGATCAACTGACTTTATTGCATTATGTGGCTCTGTGTCAAATCTTGCCCTTTTTTTATTCTTTCATGGGAAAGTGGTGTCTCTGACAAGATGAGCACTTACTGCTCATTCCTAAGGTATGAACATGTACTCTAGGCTGACAGCTCTATGTAGCAGTGAAAGAGTGTTGCATTTCAGTGACACCATGTTTTGTTTAAGACATTAAACCATTGGCCTCTCTGCACTCTCTAATGGATTATAAAACATTAAATGAACCCATTTGATGAAGGAAAGAGAAATTCTTTTGGCATTCATGGCTACTGCTTATCCTTTAAACAAGCCCAAAAAGCAGAGAATCTGGTCGTTTCTTTAATTTCTACAGTGGAACCTTGATGAGTTGTCACAATTGTGTGAGGGGGGAATGAATCAGATTCTATACTTTTAGTCCATGTAGTTGGATGCAACAAAGGTTTTTGATCTTTATTAGTTACAGCTATATTATACATTAGTTAAAATGAAGTATCATACAAAATTTAAGGAGTCAATTACAACGTTTCTTTAAGCAAAAGAAATATATATTTTTTAAACTTGCTAATCCCAAAAAAAAACATGACATGAAACATTTTCACACAGAGGGTGGTGCATATATAGAATGAGCTGCCAGAGGAAGTGCTGATGGTGGGTGCAATTACAACATTTAATAGACATTTGGACAGATACATGGATAAGAAAGGTTTGGAAGGATATGGGCCAAACATAGGCAAATGGGGCTAATTCAGTTTCGGAAACCTGGTCAGCATGTACAGTTTGGGCTGAAGGGCCTGTTTCCGTGCTGTATGACTCTACAGGACTTCCATACAAACACCGGTATAAAGTTTAAAAATGGGAGAGCACTTAAGTAAAAAAAAAATCAAGAATATGCTGTTTAAAATGTCCTTATAGAGTCTCTGAGGTGCCAGGTTTAACCTGAGACCATAGTTGGTGAATCAATGATTTGAACCCACTGCAAATTTTGTAGTTGTTTTTGAGTTCTAGATGAATGGATACTTCATTGATTTGTTTTACACTGGCACTGTTGAGAGTCTAAAAGAAAAACATTAAAACTAAGAGACTAAGGTCTCCAGCTCTACTGTTGAAAATCTATCTTTTTTTTCCACTGTCTTTCCCTCTCTGTATAAAACATGTTACTTGAAATACAGTTCTCCCGTGTATTCCTGTTTCTGGCTTCATTTTTGTTTCCTCAATCTGGATAATTTGCATGTGACATTTCATCCCAATGTGTACAACTTCTGGAAAGGTATAAATCAAACAAGTGATACAGATCTGAGTGACAACCAATTTACTGATATACCAATTTTGTTGCAAACTGGGTCATGATAATTTCATAAGCCTGGGTCAACCTGGTCAGGTTTTTTTTTACCTAAATTAGTGTTTTTTTGTTAAACACTTTAGTCAATCAAAGGTCCCAGGCATTAAAATTCGGGTGACAAGTCAAAAATTGATCGCCTATTTTTGCAACAATAATAACAATGTATAAATTTATTGCTGTATTTCCAACATCATATCAGCAACTATGCATAAAAAGTACTTCATTGACGACAAAATAATTTGGGATTTTCTTAAGCTATGAAAGGTACTACATTGGTGAAAGTAGGAGCAAATTACTGCAGATAATGGAATCTGTACTGACAACAAAAAAAAACATGCTGCAAATCACAGGTTATCAGGCAGCATCTGTGGAGAGAGAACAATCTAATGTTTTGAGCCTTGGTCAGAGCTCTGATGAAGAGTCATCTACACTTGAAACGTTAGCTTGCTCTCACTCCTTGGATACTGCCTAACTTGCTGTGATTTCCAGCATTTTTTGGTTTTCACTGCACTGGTGAAAGTTCTTTCTTTCTAGTAGCAACAGTGGTAAATAATAACAATAGCAGAAATCATAATAATATTTTACATCTCAAATAGTAGTATTAAAATGATCACAATCATAGCAATATAATGTTAGATTATAGGAATAATATCATACATTTATTAGATAACTTATTATTTACATTTCTGTTTCCTTTACACTCTGATGTGCAGATATGATGTCCGAGGCTTGGTAAAAACCCTTGCCTTGATCCACTCCATAGAGATGGTAAATAATTCAACTCTATTACCTGGAATCAAACTGGGTTATGAAATATATGACACTTGCACGGATCCTACAAAGGCAATAAAAGCAACCCTGAGGTTCCTTTCTAACTCCAACTCCACAGACAGTTGCGTTAAAGTACAGTGTAACTATACAGATTATCAACCAACAGTAAAGGCAGTTATAGGAGCTGCTACATCAGAGGTTAGCATTGCAATTGCAAGGCTGTTGAACATCCAACTAATGCCTCAGGTAAGGACATTTTCTCAATTGTATCGAGACATGTTTTATTTTGCTGATAAATTATGTTAGAATTGATTGTACTGATCCTGTACTCTTTTCTTAATCATATGTGGAGTATTGCAAATCTAGTTGTGTATCAATATGGTAATACACTCTTGAGTTCAGGTGCAGATGAAAGAAAACAAAAGAAAAGGAAGAAGGAACACTAGGCAAATAATCCTGTCCTTTTATGATTGATAATAATCCTGTTAAACCCTTCATATCCCTCAATACTATGTCTCTCCTGAAACATATCTTTATATTGCATTCAATAGTGATATTTTCTCCCTATTTTATTCCCTTCTTAAAAATCCTAAATATTGATGCCACCAGCAAAAGAAGTTCTGTAGCATGTCACTCTCTGCTCTCACTCTGATGGCCAAGCTACTGCAGTCAGTGGAAAAGCCATGCTGTCTCAAACAAAGCTGCATTGAAATATTGCATCAGAGATAGTAGGAACTGCAGATGCTGGAGAATCCGAGACAACAAGGTGCAGGGCTGGATGAACACAGCAGGCCAAGCAGCATCATAGGAGCAGAGAGGCTGACGTTTCGGGCCTAGACCCTTCATCAGAAAAGGGGGAGGGGAAGGGGGTTTTGAAATAAATAGGGAGAGAGTGGGAGGCGGATAGAAGAGGGATAGAGGAGAGGAAACAAACAGGTCGAAGAGGCGGGGATGGAGCCAGTAAAGGTGAGTGTAGGTAGGGAGTTAGGAAGGGGATAGGTCAGTCCAGGGAGGACGGACAGGTCAACGGGGCGGGATGAGGTTGGTCGGTAGGAGATGGAGGTGCGGCTTGAGGTGGGAGGAGGGGATAGGTGGGAGGAAGAACAGGTTAGGGAGGCAGGGACGAGCTGGACTGGTTTTGGGATGCGGTAGGGGGAGGGGAGATTTTGAAACTTGTGAAATCCACATTGATACCATTGGGCTGCAGGGTTCCCAAGCGGAATATGAGTTGCTGTTCCTGCAACCTTCGGGTGGCATCGTTGTGGCACTGCAGGAGGCCCAGGATGGACATGTCGTCTGAGGAATGGGAGGGGGAGTTGAAATGGTTCGCGACTGGGAGGTGCAGTTGTTTGTTGCGAACCGAGCGTAGGTGTTCTGCAAAGCGGTCCC
>NW_025969349.1:0-15600 GCF_021869965.1 Rhincodon typus
GTGTGTGTGTGTGTGTGTGTGCCCTCCTCTAACTCCACTGTCATCCTAATTCTCCATTCTCACCATCCTCACCATCTCGGCAGGTCTCCCGTTCCCGCTCCCATTTGCTAATCCTGGGCCTGGTAGTGGGGGTGTAAACAGACCCAAGGTTACAATGACTGGCTGCACTTCCATCCCAGCTTCAGAATGCACTGCCTCTCCCACCCGCACCCCCACCACTCGCCATTCCCATCGTTGAGTCGAACCTGACAGTGTTCTTCACTGACCTCAGTGAGGAATGGGTCACACAATGATGTGACTATCCGCTCCCTTTCCCCTCAGCCTGCCGCAACACAATGCCTCCTAACTTCTGCAGCATCCCAGCTGTTTCCCCACCAGTTTGTTCCATTTTCAATCCCTTTCATCCTTGAGAATTGACAAACCCAGTCCATCCCAGGCTCAGATGCTGATCATTTCTCCCTTAACCCCGGCAGTGAACCCCACAGACTCACATTTCAACGTGCGAAGAACTTTTCCTGCTCTTGCTCCCAAATCTCCAGCGTTCAATCTTGTATCTCCCTCGATCTTGACCCCTCAACTAAGCAGAATGTCCTTTGTTAACCTTAGGCGTAGAAAATTATGAGATAGAAAGAGAATTTTTCCCTAACCAATGACCAGGGGCATAGATTTACCCAAAAGGGCAGGAGGTTTAGAAGGGAGTTGAGGAAGAATTCTTAACCCCAGAGGGTAGTCAGTATCCTGAACTTGCTGCTTAACTGGGTGATAGAGGCAGGAAGCCTCGAGATATTTAAGAAGTGTTTAAATGAGCATTTGAAGCACCACGGAATACAAGGCTACAGGCCGGGTGCTGTAAAGTGAGATTAGGGTAGATCAGTGTTTGATACCTTGCCCTGATACAATGGGCTGAAGGGCCTATTTGTGCGCTGTAAAATTTTACGACTTAATCACTTCTATTATATCACTCAATTATCTCCTCTCCCCTAGCGAGAAAACCATTCGATTCCCCAGGGATCGCTTTATATTCGTGGCTTCCTTCCAACCAGGCAGCACCCGTGTGAAACTAAAACAGTCAGGTTTGGAAATACTCAGCAGGTCTGGCAGGATCTGCTGGAGACAGAGCCAAAGTTAACGATTCAAGCTGGTGACCTTCGATCAGAACAGTATTGGAGTGAGTTTGCATCAGTCCATCTTAACCTGGAACAATGTCTTGCAGCCCGCATATTCCTCAGAAATCCTACTGAAGTACATGAATGTGATATCCTGTACTTCTTTTCTGATGGGGCCCAAGATTCTGTTCGTATTTTTTAAGCTGCTTTTACAAAGTCATCACTGAAAACATTCAACAAGATGCCTTTCTCCTGAGTGAAACAAAGCAGATAGCCCGAATATGCAAGGATTTTGTTAGTGCCTTACCTCCGCAGTTCATGATTTTTCGGACAGTTGTAGTGGAGAAAATATTTCTGCTCCTCAGGAAGTCGGCAATTTGTCCACCGATGGGGACAATGATGGTCATCACCATGTGTGGCACAGCCGACAGTGCGCCCACCTGCCGGGAAGAAAGTTAAACCCTGTACATTTATCGCTTTAATGAGATTCAATGGTATCAGAACCATTTGGATTTGCTAAGAGAGACTGCAACACTTACTCTCGTTAGGCACACTGTTTGGATGATGCTGTCACATCTAAAACCCATTGTCACAATTTTTAATTGTTTCTTTAATCATATATTTCCGGTTATGACCTGCCCCCAACCCTTCTCTGTTCAGGGCTCACTCACAAGTACAAAGAGAGTCTCTACACCCACCCTATTATTGAGTAGTATGGCACAGAAGGAGGCCACTTGGCCCATTGTACTATTTTTAAAAAATCAGTGTCCAACTCGTCCCTTTTTCCTGCTCCATCCCTTGTGAATCCCTCAAATCCTCTCCTCTTCTGGTATATCTCCAACCCACCATGTGAAAGTAAGTATTCAATCTGCTTCAATTGCTTTTCAAGTCCAGGTTGTAACAATTTAGTTCTGAAGAAGTGTCACATTGGACTGAAAATGTTGACTCTGTTTCTCTCTCTACAGATGTTACCAGACCTGATAAGTTTCACTAGCACTTTTTGTGGGTTTTTTTTGCCTTCTGCTTCTTCAATCAATTGTTCCAATGTTCACTCCCTCTGTCACTGAGCACAGTGGCAGCAGTGTGCACCATCTAGCAGACATACTGTACCCATACACTCACACCCCTTGGGAAGCACCTTTCAAACTCTCAATCTCTACCAGCTAGAACAAGGGCAGCAGATACATGGGAACACCACCGCATCCAAGTTCCCTTCCAAGTCACTCACCATCCTGACTTGGAAATATATCGCTGTTCCTTTGCAATCGCTGGATCAAAATCCTGGAATTCCCCCTCTATTGGCATTGTGGGTCACCCACAGCAGGTAGGCTGCAGTGGTTCAAGAAGGAGCTCAGCACTACCTTCTCAAGGGG
This sequence comes from Rhincodon typus, assembly GCF_021869965.1. Lineage (NCBI taxonomy): Eukaryota > Metazoa > Chordata > Chondrichthyes > Orectolobiformes > Rhincodontidae > Rhincodon > Rhincodon typus. The sequence goes on from NW_025969349.1 coordinate 2,480, forward strand.
CAACTAGGGACAGGGCTTTAAATGCTGGCCCAGTCAGCGACGCCCACATTCCATGATTGAATAAAAACAATTATATATCTGGCCTTTGATTCCTGACATTCCCATTCAAAACAGTTATTTATGTGATAAACATGAACCTATTAAATCTCCCCCATTGAAAACATAAAGCAGTTCCTGTTTCCTCTTAAAGAGCCCTAACCTGCAACTTGACATATAAATGTCAACAACCAGATGATACACTTCCCTTTTCCCATCTCTTGCTTTGTACCATCATCCATTTTATCATGTCGTTTCCTGCCTGGACACCCTTTGGCAGTTTCTTCCCCCCACCCCCCAACTCCGTTCCCGCCCCCTCCACTTACTCAGTGTACGTTCAAAACCTGTTGCATCCTTAACTTTCTCCAGTTGCAATGAAAAGTCTGTGAGCTGAACTCCCTGCTCCCATCTCCGTAGATGCTGCCTGGCCCACTGAACATTTCCACCATTTTCCGATTTTTCAGAGTGTTTCTGAAGGTATAACCCTTGCTTTACACTGTAAGCATTATGTCCTTCGATTGCTCATTAGTGCCAGGCATTTAACTGTTAAAATAGACCTTGAGGCAGGGTCTTTTTGTTTCTCAATAATTTTTAACTGTCTACAAATCATTTGCTAAGAAAATCCTTGCCAAGCCTTCATGTATTCCTTAGGCATTCTGATTAATTGTATTTCTACCAGACATTCTGTTACCCTGTCCTTGATAACATCAACTCTGTATTACCATCAGACAAGCACAAGGAATGCTCTAGTACTGGATAGTGTTTTCATGAAGTAGTTCACTTGGACCATTCTGCAGTCAGGTTTGAGATGCTTTCATTACTTATTTAAGTAAGGCGTTTGATAAGGCTCCCCATGGTAGACTCATGTAGAAAGTAAGGAGGCATGGGATAAGGGGAAATGTGGCAGATTGGGTTCAGGATCGGCTGACCCTTAGAAGACAAAGGGTGGTAGTGGACGGAAAATATTCAACATGGTGCTCAGTTACGAGTGGTGTACCACAAGGATCTGTTCTGGGTCCTCTTCTATTGGTGATTTTTGTAAATGATTTGGATGTAGGAGTGGAAGGGTGGATTAGCAAGTTCGCGGACGATACGAAGGTGGGTCACGTTGTGGACAGTGCGGAGGGCTGTTCTAGGTTACAAAGGGACATTGATAGAATGCAGAGCTGGGCTGAGAAGTGGCAGATGGAGTTTAAGCCTGAAAAGTGTGAGGTGATTCATTTTGGAAGGACAAATTTGAAAGCAGAATACAGGGTTAACGGAAAGATTCTTGGCAATGTGGAGGAGCAGAGGGATCTTGGGGTTCATGTTCACAGTTCCCTGAGAGCTACCACCCAGGTGGATAGAGTTGTTAAGAAGGCTTATGGTGTGTTAGCTTTCATTAATAGAGGGATTGAGTTCAAGAGCCGTGAAGTTATGCTCCAGCTATACAAAAGCCTGGTTCGGCCACATCTGGAGTATTGTGTCCAGTTCTGGTCGCCTCATTACAGGAAAGATATGGAAGCATTGGAAAAGGTGCAGAGGAGATTTACCAGGATGTTGCCTGGAATGGAGGGAAGATCTTATGAGGAAAGGTTGAGAGAGCTAGGGCTTTTCTCTTTAGAATGACGAAGGATGAGAGGTGACTTGATAGAGGTATACAAAATAATCAGAGGTATAGATAGAGTGGACAGCCAGAGACTTTTTCCAAGGGTGGAGGTAGCTATTACAAGGGAGCATAGTTTTAAAGTGAGTGGAGGTAGATGTAGGGGAGTCATCAGAGGTAGGTTCTTTACTCAAAGAGTGGTCGGGGCGTGGAATGCATTGCCGGAGAGGGTAGTGGACTCGGCCTCATTAGGGGCAATTAAGCGGCTATTACATAGGCATATGGATAATAGTATAAGGTAGGTGTGGAGGTTAGATAGACCTTAGGTTTAGGGTAAAAGTTCAGCACAACATCGTGGGCCGAAGGGCCTGTACTGTGCTGTACTGTTCTATGTTCTCTATGTTCTACTTACCTAGCCTGGCCAGAATACTCAGAGCTGATGCACTGTGCCTGAATTTTACCCCATTTCTCTTCTCAAAGCTGACCACTGCTCTCTCCTGAATGTATCATTATGGGCTCTCGCAGAGTACACCTTGCTCCATGAGCCACAGAATGGTCACAGAGCAGCAGGAGGCCATTCAGCCCATCGTGTCTGCACCAGGTCTCTGAAGGAGCAATTTACTATGTACCCTGTAACGCCACAGATGCTTCGTTTTCGGATAACGATCCAATTCCCTTATGAAGACCTCATTCAAATCTGCCTCAACCACTCTCTCAGACAACACATTCCAGGTCCAGGTGAAAATATTTCTCCTTACTTCCCCATTGCCTTTTTTGTGGACAGTTTCCTTTGATCTGCGCCCCTACCCTACACCTGGTCTGAATTTGTATGTTCCTCTGTGTGTTTGTAAAATCTCCTGAGTTTTGTACGTCCAGAGTCAGAAACATGAGGGTGGTGGGACACAGGGAGTGAGAGGACCCCCTCACACTGCCAAGAGCCTGCTCTGACCTCAACCAAACCCTGAGACAGTACAATGGGTCTTCTGGTCAGTTCCCATCACTGAGGGAGAGAGAAAGAGACAGAGAGAGACGGAGGGAGTGTCCGAGGAGATACCTTGTCATACTTACTTGAGTCTGACACCACAATACCTGAAGAGGACACAGAGTATTAGTGAGGATAGAGAAAAGAATGAATGAAAGAGACAGAGAGAAGGGGAGAGAGAGATGAAAGGAAAAAAAAAACAAAAAGCAAAGGAGAGAGACAAATAGAGAGGGAAAGGGAAGCGAGAGGGAAAGTCAGAGAGACAGGGAGTGCATTGCACGGTTGTAGAACGCTTTGGATTCATTTGTGGGATTTGGGCATCTCTGGCTGGGCCAGCATTTGTTGCCCGTCCCCAATCGCCCCTTGAGAAAGTGGTGGTGAGCTGCCCTCCTGCAGTCCACATGGCACCCACAGTTCTATTCTGGGTCAGTAGGACTGCGTATGCCATTGTTGTTTCCAGAGTCTTGGTCAATGATGATTTTGTCCATCTAGCTTCGTTCCATTTTGTGGCCGAGCTTAAGCGTTAACCAGTTTGCTACGGAATCACACGTAGGCCAGACCAGGTAAGGATGGCAGATTTCCTTCCCTAAAGGACATTAGTGAACCATTTGGGTTTTTGCAACCATCAATAATGGTCACCATTACACTGGGTTTTATCCCAGATTTATTACTTAAATTCAAAGAGACTAAAATCATGAAAGCTGATTGGGAACCATGGTTCTTTCTATTTATACCTTGGGATGTAGAATCCCTAACTAACCCTCCAAGCCCCTAATCGTGAACTATAAATCTTTCCCAATCTTGTTAGAACCTGGGCAGAGTCAGTTTACAGCCTATTTATTTCCCTGGAACTAAATGACATGTCAGATTGCAACACTTCAACAGTGTTCAGTATCGAGCATGGAGCTAGAGCTCTCTCTTGGGTACAAAACACACTTAATCCACCCAGTAATGTGAATCAGGCAACCCCTTGTTGGCAATACCAGCCTCTAGACTGAAGTGTAAGTGGAACAGGAGGTTTGAAATCTTTCTTCTAACTCTCTCTCACTTACCTTGCTGATCGGGAAACCAAAAACCTCTTCAAAGTAGGCAGGCTGGCTGATGAGCAGCAGGTAGAAGGTCCAGCTCCTGCAAAAATTGGCCACAATGATGGCGTAAACAGGCATGGAGGTGAAGAACTTTAACCAGGGAGTCCTGAATTTCTGGGAGAGAATCAGACAGAGGGTACAGTCAGTCTCCACACGTCTGTCAGCGCAACAAACCAACCTGAGTTCTCAGGCACCAAGGATTCAGGCTTAGAGGAGTAGTTTCCAGGTAGGGAAGGATTTAACTGAAGTAACACTGTGAAACAGAGAAAACTCATGTCTGTTCACTGAAAACACAATGCACTGACTTTACAAAGGAATTCTCCTGATGTGAGTTCCCAGCTGGAGTGTGGATCAAAGATTGAAGCACGAAGGTTAGTCGGATCCCAACATGAATTATTTTTCATGAATGGAGATACTTCCTATTCCCACCTGACTCCTCCTTAGATGAAACTTTGACAATCATTAATTTCTTTACAGTCATCTTCATCAGAGCTTAGATCTTTCCTTAATTTCTACAAATGTCCTCAAGTAGGCATGTGATTAGTTTGGTTCATTATACAAATGACTTTTCAAAGCAGCCCTCACGTCTCCAGTAGAGATAAGTCACCATGTAGAAGGATCTCAATCTGGATAGTGTTTGGTGGTGTAGGATATAAACATTGTAATGAACAATTGAGGCATTCTCAGAAGAAAGCTTTTTGCATTTATATAGTGCTTCTCACAACCTCAGGACATCCCAAAGTGCTTTACAGTAATATAGTGCAGCCGCTGTTGTAATGCAGAGCATTTGGCAGCTAATTAATGTACAGCAAACTCCCACGGACCACATTATGGTATTGCTGAAGAGATAAATGTTGACCAGATCATTTCTCTAATTAATAACTCAAATCTTGCTGAAAGGAGAGACATGTTGCTGAAGGTTTTCGCCTCTCATTCATTAGGATAAGTGCAAGAATGCCAAATTTCAAATATTCACACCAATTTTTACTGCAGGAGCAAAGAATGCTGATCAGTTGGCAAGTTGGCTCTGATTGGCTGAGGCATTGCCATTGAGAAAGCAATAGGTTCTCCAAGGTCCCAAGTAATTCAAAAAAGGCTGAAGGCTTCAACATATTCTTTTATTTCCAGAGAATAGGACCCTGTGTTTGGACGCATGTCACTTCCAGCAAGTGTATATGAACAATGTTATGAGCTTGACTGTTAAATTGGTTATTAGCAAAGCTATTAGCACACTCAGGCTTATTCAGTAATTTTTGGAGGGTAACACCAGCTACAAAAGATGCATGTGTGAAGGTGTTAGCATTATTCACAGGGCACAAAGCGCCATACATAACAGTGTTCAGGGCACAGTGGGAGAGGTCGTACAGCTCAGTTGGTAGCAGCCCTGCCTCTGAAAACTAAATGCTTTGGGTTCAAACTCTCCAGCTGGTAGCATCCATTGGGAATTCCAATTGTTCCCAACTCAAGTTGTTAATGGCCTCTACAGTTCTGTTCAATGAATGTGCAGAAGCAGGCCATTCAGCCCAACTATTCTATGCTAGTATTCATGCTCAACAAAATCTTCCTCCCAAATTACTAGCATACCATTCCATTCTTTTCTTCCTCACTGGCTACCCAGTTCTCTCTTAAAAGTATCCTCTCCTGCCTCAACCACTCCCTGTGTTCACAAATTCCACATTGTAACCATCCTCTGCATGAGCTTCTTCTGCATTTCTTACTGGAATTATTGATGACCAAGTTATTTCCATGAGACCCAATGTGGGACCAATGTTAGCCATTTTGTATAGTATAGTTCCGTAATATAACTTGACCGAAATTCCCAGGGGGGTCCATCATCCTTTGCTCCTGAATAACAAGAATACCAAAGCTACTACATTGAAAATCTTGTGGAATTAATTTTAATTTACTTCATTGCTTAAACATGCAAGGGTCCCAATGATATAGTCTCTAACACTCAACATTGAGTTCAATAACTCAGAACATGTGGGGAAGACAATGGCCTTGTGGTATTATTGCTGGACTATTAATCTAGAGACCCAGGTAATGTCCCGGGGACTTGAGTTCTAATCCTACTGTGGTAGAATTTGAATTCAATAAATATTTTGAATTAAGAATCTAATGATGACCATGAATTCATTATTGATTTTTGCTAAAAACCCATCTGGTTCACTAATGCCCTTTAGGGAAGGAAACTGCCATCTTTACCTGGTCTGGCCTACATGTGACTCCAGTCCCACAGCAAAGTGGTTGGCTCTTAACTGCCCTCTGGGCAATTAGGAATGGGCAATAAATGTAGCCTGGCCAGAGACACCTTCAGCCTGTGAATGAATTTTAAAAAAGCCTGAATCCTCTCCTCCATTTTGATTACATCCCTTCCCCCATTTCACCCCTATATCCTGTTTGCATGGGTTTGCTCCCACCAAAGTCAACTATTTTTGATTATTCTCATCGACCATTAACACCTATTTTGCATCTGTATCTTTCCTCCACTACCATTCACACTCCCTTTGTCTTTTGCTCTGGGTACCTTCAGCATTTATTACGCTTGCTTCACCTCCCTCTACTTTGCCACAATTTACAGCCCCTTTCATTCCTGAAGAGGAGTCACGTTATCAAAATCTTAATTTGGTTTCTCTCTCCAAAGATGCTACCAGACCTGTTGAGTCTCTCCAGCACTTTCAGTCTTCATTACAAAGGTAGATATTGAATTGGCCGCCCAATTTCCCCTTGCATTTGACGCCATTGTCCAACGTTAAAATCATCATCACGACCTCCGGGTGCAGAGGTCAGTGTGTAAGGACTGAGCAAAGCTGTCATTTGGGGCTAAATAAAGGGTTTTAATTTCCTCCTGGCTGCAACACTGTAAAGGTTCAGCACTCCTCCAGTTCTGGCCCCTTATGTATGTCTGATCTCCACTGCTCCACCACTGGCTCCTGTCCCCTCAGGGGAGATGGTGGCTTATTTGGAATATCATTGGACTAATAATTAAGAGGTCAAAAGTCATGGGTTCAAATCCCATCACTGCACTTTAGTGAAATTTGAATTTAGATCATAAATCTGGAATGTAATGATGACCATAAACTAAAATTAATCATTTTTTAAAAAACCCATTGGGTTCTCTAATCTTCCTTTAAGGAAGGAAATCTGCCATCCATACCTGATATGCCCCAAGAATGACTAAAGACCCACAGCAATGTGGTTAACTTTTAACCTCTCTTTGAAAGGGTTGAGTAAGCCACTCGGTTCAAGGGAAAATAGGAATGGTCGATAAATGCCAGCTATGCCCATACCTCAGGAAAGAATAATGAAAAACATCTCGCTGTCTCTCCTCGACCAATAATTTGGTCAGATATTCTGATAACGCAAGGTGTCGTTCTGTGAAACTCTTTCAGATTTATACTCCTTTACAATTTATAATGTTATAGGTGTTATATAAATGAAAGATGTTGTGCATCCCAGAACTGTCATGACTGACTCAGTGTCAGGTGTATCAACTCACCTGTGTGGCATTGATTAGACTGGACCTTTCCCCAATACTGGTCTCGATGTATGTTCTCTCCAGCCTTGTTATTGTCGGGTGCTTTGCAGGGCTCTCATAGGCAAACAGCAGCCAGAATATGTACCATATCATTCCAAACATTCCTGCAACATTACAAACACAATGTTACTGTATCAGTTAGCAGGGGGAATGGGCCAGTAATCCATAGGCCAGGCCCAATACTCTGAGGGCATGGGTTCATGTCACACCACAGCAGCTAAGACATTTAAATTCAGCTCAGCAGGTTCTGGCAGCATCTGTGAAGAAAAGTCAGAATTAATGTTTCGGGTCCGCTGACCCTTCCTCAGAACTGATGGTAGCTGGGAAAATGTTTCAGAGATAGTATGAACTGCAGATGCTGGAGAATCTGAGATAACAAGGTGTAGAGCTGGATGAACACAGCAGGCCGGGCAGCATCAGAGGAGCAGGAAGGCTGACATTTCGGGCCTAGACCCTTCTTCTGAAGGTGGGGTAGAGCCCAAAGAGAGAGTAGAACTGTTGCACAGATAAAGGAGTTGATAATGATCTGGCTCGGAGGGTGAATAGCTGTTGATGGACACTGTTAGTGACTAATAGTAGGTAGTGTGTAATGTTAGACTATGTGATAACAAGGCCTGGTGTGTGGGGTAGGGGGCTGGGACATGGGAGAGTTTAGGCCCAAAAATTATTGAACCCGATATTGAGTCCAAAGGACTGCAGGGTCCCCAAGTGGAAAATGAGGTGTTGTTCTTCCAGCTTTCCATGTCCTAGCCCCCTACACCACACACCAGGCCTTGTTGTCATATAGCCTGCCATTACACATTACCTATTGTTAGTCACTAACAGTCTCCATTATCAACTATTCATCCTCCCAATCAAATCGTTATTATCTCCTTTGTCTATCCAACTGTCTTCTCTCTCTTTGAGCTGTATCCCTCCCTATCATTTACTCCTTATCCCTTCCCTCCTCCCTATTTTCTGCATATAAACCAACGTTTTCCCAGCTACCATCAGTTCTGAGGAAATTTCACCGGACCCAAAATATTAACTCTGATTTTTTCCTTCACAGATGTTGCCAGACCTGCTGAGCTTTTCCAGCAACTTCTGGTTTTGTTCCTGATTTACAGCAACTGCAGTTCTTTCGGTTTTTATTTAAAGTTGACTAATTAGATCTGGAGTTGTAAAGTCAGTCTCAATAATGGTGGCTATGAAACGTTGTAAAACTCCATCTGGTTCACTAGTGTTCTCTAGGGAAGGAAAGACCAAAAGACATATGAGCAGAAGTAGGCCATTCAGCCCATCAAGTCTGCTCTGCTATCCAGTAAGATCTTGGTTGATAGTCTTCAACACCACTTTCCTGCATTCTCCCTATAACCCTTGATTTCCCTTACTGATTAAAACCTATCTTAGCCTTGAATATAATTAATGGCCCATCCTCTACAGCCCTCTGCTGTAAAGAATTCTACAGATTCACTGCACTCTGAGAGAAGAAATTCCTCCTCCTCTCTGTTTGAAATGGGCGACCCCTTATTCGGAGATGGTGCCCTCAGGTCCTAGACTCTCTCACAAGGAGAAACAACCTTTCCACATCTACCCTGTGAAGTCCCTTAAGGATATTACATGCTACTATAAGATCGCCTCTCATTCTTCTAAACTCCAATGAGTACAGACCCAAGCTACTCAATGTCTCCTCATAAAGACAGTCCCTGCTTACCTGGGGTCAGCCTGGTGAACCTTCTCAGGACAGTTTCCATGCCAGTCTAACTTTCCTTAGATAGGGATCCAAAACTATTCATAGTATTACAGCTGGGGTCTGACTAGTGCCTTGTATAGTTTTAGCAAAACTTCCCTACTTTTATACTCCATTCCCTTTGAAATAAAGGCCAATGGGGTTGAGGAACTTATCAGCCATGATTGAATGGGGGAACAAATTCGATGGGCCGAATGGCCTAAGTTCTGCTCCTATGTCTTATGGTCTTATTCCATTTACCTTCTGTAGTTCTCACTTAACTGGGATATTTGCTTTTTGTGATAGATGGATGAGGCCTCCCAAATGCTTTTGTGCTTTGTAGCTTTCAGCGTTTTTTTTTCTCCATTTAGATCATATTCAGCCCCCCTATTTCCTCTTGTTGTTTCTACCCTACACGTGACTTCAGACCCATAGCAATACCACCCTCTTAAATTGCCATGTAAGCCACGCAGTTCAAGGGCAGTTCAGGATGGGCAGTAAATCTCTTCACCCCGCACCCCCCCTCAATTTACCCTGCCTCCTGAGGCCAGTTCGAACTGGTCACAGATGCTCATGAGTCCACGCACTAACAGTGGATCTGAGCAGAAAACAGCAACGCCATCCATGTACAGGGAGGCTTTGACCTGCAGGTCTCCGCTGCCTGGAATAGTCACACCCCCTCTCAGGCTCACACCCTTCCTGATGGAGCAAATACTGGCCCAGCCAGCATCACCCACATCCCACGAAAGGATAAAGAAATAAAAACGGCCCTTAAGGAATATATAACTGTTGCACAAAGGTTCACTACTCTCTGAGAGAAGGTAGTGTGCCCAAAATCCAAACCATCTTTGCTCATACACAATTTGAAAGCCTGAGCCCAGATTGGTCCTAACTTGCTCCACCAAAGTAACTGATCCATTCAGATACAATCTAGTTCATCTTCTTACTGATTCAATGGTCAATTATTTATCTTTAAGTCTGCATGCCTTTGAAGTTTGTGACCCAATCTGTGGAGCCTCTTAGGGTGTCTACGGTGTTTTAAACTGGGAAATAGCCCAGTGTCTCTCTCTTCTGCACCTTTTCCAAAGCCTCAGTGTCCCGCATCATGTGAGGGCACCCATCCGGTGTGCTTTTTAAATTGGGACTTCATCAAGATATTGTACAATTGTGGAGGTCATGGACCATTAGCGCAGAGGCTGTGTGATGAATCGTAATGAAGGACTCAGACTGTATCAGTTCACCTGGCCTGTTTTTATCAGACTGGACCTTTCCCGAGCATTCGCCTGGCTATATATCTAATGTACAGGAGGATTCAAATTCACCTCTGAGTTACTGCATGGTGACAGACTGTCGTAGAATTTCAACAATCCCACAAATACCCTTCTGACGAGGAAACCTGCCACTCCTACCCTATCTGAACTTAGGTTACTCCAGGACCATGTTCGGACTGGACAGTGGGGCCTTCAGTTTTGGGAGATGTCGTTAGAGGAGCTTTGCTAAGCTGCTGCAGTGGATTATTTCTCCAATCTCAGCACGGATCACAGAATGGGTCTTGCTGCTTTATCACCAAATTATCACACCACCTCTATTGTGGTGAAGCCAGTGCCAAAGTGCAAGGCTTATTCAAGTACCCCTCTGAAACCTGGGATAGGTTCTTTGCTGCCCATTTATACCCCACCTCACTGCCCACTGAGGGCAACCCCCCTCAACAGCTGGCACCTTGAATAAAATGGTAACATTTTGGTTTGGCTGAAGCTTACCATAGACGTAGAAGATTGAAGACCAGCCTTTGTACTGGACCAACAATCCTGCCAGTGGCATTGCTACAACAGCCCCCGCGTAGGAACCTGAGGAGAACAGATAGAGTCAGTAACACACAACCAGGAGAGACCAGTTCTTAAACAATGCGGCTGATGACCAGATGAGAACCCACTTCCACAGAAGGAAAGATCAGGAAACCATAAGAGGAACAAAAGCAGAAGTTGCTGGAAAAGCTGAGCTGATCTGGCAGCATCTGTGAAGAAAAAATCAGAGTTAACGTTTTGGGACCGGTGACCCCGGTTCCGAGGAAGGGTCACCAGACCCAAAACATTAACTCCACACTCCACATCAAACAGATGTTCACCTGCACATCTGCTAATGTGGTATACTGCATCCGCTGTTCCCGTTGTGGCCTCCTCTACATTGGGGAAACCAAGCGGAGGCTTGGAGACCGCTTTGTGCAACACCTACGCTCGGTTCGCACTAAACAACTGCACCTCCCAGTCGCGAACCATTTCAACTCCCCCTCCCACTCCTTGGACGACATGTCCATCCTGGGCCTCCTGCAGTGCCACAACGATGCCACCCGAAGGTTGCAGGAACAGCATCTCATATTCCGCTTGGGAACACTGCAGCCCAATGGTATAATGTGGACTTCACAAGCTTCAAAATCTCCCCTCCCCCTACCGTATCCCAAAACCAGCCCAGCTCGTCCCCGCCTCTCTAACCTGTTCTTCCTCCCACCTATCCCCTCCTCCCACCTCAAGCTCCACCCCCATCTCCTACCCACTAACCTCATCCCGCCCCCTTGACCTGTCCGTCCTGCCTGGACTGACCTATCCCCTCCCTAACTCCCCACCTACACTCACCTTTACTGGCTCCATCCCCGCCTCTTTGACCTGTCTGTTTCCTCTCCACCTATCTTCTCCTCTATCCATCTTCTATCCGCTTCCCCCTCTCTCCCTATTTATTTCAGAATCCCCTTCCCCTCCCCCATTTCTGAAGAAGCGTCTAAACCCGAAACGTCAGCTTTCCTGCTCCTCTGATGCTGCTTGGCCTGCTGGGTTCATCCAGCTCTACACTTTGTTATCTCAGATTCTCCAGCATCGGCAGTTCCTACTATCTCTGGCCTTCTTCATGTCAACTCCATATCTATGGCCAATGACCTGAACCCTCTGTCCCTCTGGTGCCAAAGTTTCTGCTACTGGAACCAAACTCCCCCCACCTGTTTTATCAAAAACATGCAAAATTGGAAATACCTCGATCTAATCTCCCCCTAACCTTCTCTGATCTTATTCTGATATGTTCATGGGCTTCATTAGATGAGCCAGTATTTATTGCCCCCGCCGGACCATTTCAGAGGGTGGTAAAGAGTCAAGCACATCGCTGTGGGTCAGGAGTTACATGGAGGCCAGACCAGGTAAAGATGGTGGATTTCCCAACCTAACGGACATTAGTGAACCAGATGAGTTTTTGTAAAAATTGACAATGATTACTTTAGGCTACAAATTTAACTCCAGATTTTACTTAATATTTAATTCAAGTTTCACTTTCTGCTGTGGGTTACTAATGCAGTAACGTTACTTCCACGCTACTGTCTAAGGAAAGCAATGCTGTCTCTCCCATCTCCCCAAATAATAGGGCGACACAATGGCATGGTGGTTCAGTGGTTAGCACTACTGCATCACAGCTCTCGGAACCCAGGTTCAATCCTAGCCTTGGGCAACTGTCTGTGTGGAGTTTGTATGTTCTCCCTCTGTCTGGTTTCCTCCCATAGTCCAAAGATATGCAGGTTAGGGTGGATTGGCCATGCTGGTCCACTGGTTCAAATTCTAAATTGGGGCATGGTGAATTTTGATGGAATGAGACAGGAGCTTCCAGGGGTTGATTGGAATAGTTTGTTTCCAGGCAAAGGGACCTCTGGCAAGTGGGAGGCCTTTAAAAGTGTGATAGCTAAAGTTCAAGATCTTTATAAAAACCAAAATAACCTGCAGATGCTGTAAATCAGAACAAAAACAGAAGTTGCTGGAAAAGCTCAGCAGGTCTGGCAGCATCTGTGAAGAAAAAAAATCAGAATTAACGTTTCGGGTCCAATGAAAAACATTTTCTTTCGATGAACAGAGATAATAGACCGTAACTTCCCCCCCTCAGTGGTCGAGAATGCCCTCAACCGTGTCTCCCACATCTCCCGCAACTCATCCCTCACACCCCGTCCACGCAATAAGAGCCAAAAAAGAATCCCCCTCGTCCTCACGTAGCACCCTACCAACCTCCGGATCCAACGCATCATCCTCCGACACTTCCGCCATCTGCAATCCGACCCCACCACCAAAGACATCTTTCCCTCCCCACCCTTATCTGCTTTCCGGAGGGACCACTCTCTCCGTGACTCCCTTGTCCGCTCCACACTCCCCTCCAGCTCC
>NW_025969350.1:0-15591 GCF_021869965.1 Rhincodon typus
GCCGACCCTCCGACAGTGCGGCGCCCCCTCGGCGCCGACCCTCCGACAGTGCGGCGCTCCCTCGGCACTATTTGGCCCAACTGCTGACCAGGTTTCCTAAATTGAGCTCGACCCTTTCGGGTGTGTTGATCTATATCACTCGAAACCTTTCCTATTCACCTACCTATCCAAATGTCTTTTAAATTTTATAATTGGAGTTGGCCTTGCCACTTCCTCTGGCAGTTTGTTCCGTGTAGACATCGCCCTTTGTGTGAAAAAGTTACCCCTAATGTCCATTTTAAATCTTTCACCTCTCACCTGTAGTTTTGCACATTCTTGGTCTGAGGAAGTGATGCACTCATGTGCTTCTCCATGTATTTGTTTTCAACATTGTGTGGCTTCTTGCCTTAACTGTTCTCCCTCTGGGTGAAAACATTTGTTTCTTTGCCCACTGATGCTATAGCCTTTAACTTTAAAATTATGCCTCCTGGATTGACCCTTTGCCGAAACCAATTACCTACTTGTACCGTTCTGAGGAAGGGTCACCGGACCCAAAACGTTAACTCTGTTTTTTCTTTCACAGATGCTGCCTGAACTGCTGAGCTTTTCCAGTAGCTTTGTTTTTGTTCCTCATTTACAGCATCTGCAGTTCTTTCGGGTTTTTACCTACTTGTATTAACGCTAGACTATTGATTCAGAAACCTAGGTAATAGGTGTTTGATAAGGTTCCACACTGTAGGCACATGCAGAAGGTAAGGAGGCATGGGATAGGGGGAAATGTGGCAGATTGGATTCAGAATTGGCTGACGATTAGAAGACAAAGGGTGGCAGTGGATGGAAAATATTCAACATGGTGCTCAGTTACGAGTGGTGTATCACAAGGATCTGTTCTGGGTCCTCTTCTGTTTGTGATTTTTGTAAATGATTTGGATGAAGGCGTGGAAGGGTGGATTAGCAAGTTCGCGGACGATATGAAGGTGGGTCGAGTTGTGAATAGTGCGGAGGGCTGTTCTAGGTTACAAAGGGACATTGATAGAATGCAGAGCTGGGCTGAGAAGTGGCAGATGGAGTTTAACCCTGAAAAGTGTGAGGTAATTCATTTTGGAAGGACAAACTTGAAAGCAGAATACAGGGTTAACGGTAAGATTCTTGACAGTATGGAGGAACAGAGGGATCTTGGGGTTCATGTCCACAGTTCCCTGAAAGCTGCCACCCAGGTGGATAGAGTTGTTAAGAAGGCGCATGGTGTGTTAGCTTTCATTAATAGAGGGATTGAGTTCAAGAGCCGTGAAGTTATGCTCCAGCTGTACAAAAGCCTGGTTCGGCCACATCTGGAGTATTGTGTCCAGTTCTGGTCGCCTCATTACAGGAAAGATGTGGAAGCGTTGGAAAAGGTGCAGAGGAGATTTACCAGGATGTTGCCTGGAATTGAGGGAAGGTCTTACGAGGAAAAGTTGCGAGAGCTAGGGCTTTTCTCTTTAGAACGACGAAGGATGAGAGGTGACTTGATAGAGGTGTACAAAATGATCAGGTGTATGGATAGAGTAGACAGCCAGAGACTTTTTCCTAGGGTGGAGGTAGCTTTTACAATGGGACGTAGTTTTAAAGTGAAAGGAGGTAGATATCGGGGAGACGTCAGAGGTAGGTTCTTTACTCAGAGAGTGGTAGGGGCATTGCCGGAGAGGGTAGTGGAGTCGGCCTCATTAGGGGCATTTAAGTGGCTATTAGATAGGCATATGGATGACAGTATAAGGTAGTGGTGGAGGTTAGATAGACCTTAGGTTTCAGGTAAAAGTTCGGCACAACATCGTGGGCTGAAGGGCCTGTACTGTTCTATGTTTTATTCTGGGGACCCAAGTTCAAATTCCACCATGATGTTGGAATTTGAGATCAATTTTAAAAACCTGTAATCTACTGATGACCATGAAACCATTTCCAATGTTCAGGGAAAAACCAACCTGGTACACTAACGTCCTTTAGGGAAGGAAACTGCCATCCTAACCTGCCTTAGCTATTCTGATCTGTGTGCGACTCCGCACCCACAGCAATGTGGTTGACTCTTAGCTTTCTTTCGGGCAGTTAGGGATGGGCAATAAATGCTGGCCTAGCCAGCAATACCCATAATCCCATTGGAAGAGTAAAAAAATTAAGAAAAGCAGTCTAGCTGTTTTCTATCCACCCTGTCCATACTCCTTGTAATCTTCTACACCTCTCTTGGGTACCCCCTTGACCTTCTCTGCTCCAAAGAAAACACCCTGAGCTTATCCAGCAACATCCTGGTGCACGGGTGGTGCAGCGGAGGTTCAGTTGTATTCTTCCGATAATGTGCTGACCAGAACCCATGCAGTACTCCAGCTGTGGCCTAACCAAAGTCCTGTACAGCTTCAGCATAACCTTCTTATTCTGATCTATGCCACAACTGAAAAAGGCAAGTGAACCATGTGCTTCTTAACTACCCTATTAACTGGCCGTGCTACCTTCAGGGATCTGTGGACAAACGATCTAGATCCCTCTGCTCCTTTGAGATTCCTCACTAATCTTTGTATCATCCATAAACTTACTTATTGTGTGTTCATGCCTCACCACCTTCTCCACCCCCCAAACACCACCTCTTGTAATGAAGCCAATTTTGGATCCATCTTGCCAAGTTACTCTGAGTCCAATGAGCTTTTGCCTTCTTTATCAGTTTCCTATGTGGGATTTTATCAAAGGTCTTGCTGAAATCCATATAAACTACATCAACTGCCCTACCCTCATACAAACACTTGGTCACCTCCTTGATCACCACCTGGGGAGGCAATGGCCTAGTGGTATTGTTGCTGGACTGTTAAACCAGAGACCCAGATAACATTCTAGGGGCCTGGGTTTGAATCCCGCCGTGGCAGATGGTAGAATTTGAATTCAATAAAATATCTGGAATTAAGAATCTAATGATGATGACCATGAATCCATTGTTGATTGTTGGGAAAAACCCATCTGTTTCACTAATGTCCTTTAGGGAAGGAAACTGCCATCCTTACCTGGTCTGGCCTACATGTGACTCCAGAACCACAGCAATGTGGTTGACTCTCAACTGCCTTCTGGGCAATTAGGGATGGGCAATAAATGCTGCCGAGCCAGCGATGTCCTCATCCTGTTAACAAATGAAAGAAAAAAAACCCACCAAATTTTTTTGGCATGACCTCCTTTTGATAAAGCTATGTTGAACATCACTGATCAAGCCTTGCCTCTCAAAATGGAGATTAATTTTCTCCTTCACTTTTTTTCTATTTTCTCCACTATTTTCCTTGATGTTTGTTTTTGTCTGATGCATCTTTACAGAGCTTCACACGGACGTTTTTCAGTAAAATGTTTCAAGGCATCGCTGCAAATCCTGCTGGTGGAGGTGAGACTACAATTTTATTGTGGTTGCTGTCTCAGAATGCAGTCATCACCAGAACACTACTTCATCACTGTCACTATCTTGCTCAACGCCATTGTCTTTATGAAGGTCACAAATGGTGGGACAAGTACTGAGTGTTTCAGTCGGTAATGGGATTGAGCGTCACTGGCTCAGCCAACATTTACAGCCCATCCCTAGTTGCCCTTGAGGTCAGTGGTGGAAGAAAGACTAAATGTTGAAGGTTGTGGATGTGATTCCAACCAAGCAGGATACTTTGTTCTGAATAGTGTCAGACCTCTTCAGTGTTCTTGGAGCTGCACCAGGCAAGTGGGGAGTGTTCCATCACACTCCTGACTTGCGCCTTTATGGTAGATAAGTTTTGGGAGGTCACAAATTCTCACGATTATTGCAATGCAGAAAGAGACCATTCAGCCCATTGTGTCTGCTCCAGCTCTTCAAACGAGCTATATTACCTATTGCCAATCTCCTGGCTTTTTCGCATATACCCTTATATACTATTTCAATTCAACTAATCATCCAACAACCTCTTGAATGCCTCAATTGAACCTGCCTCCACGTTTCCAGGCAGCGCATTCCATTTCCTGACTACTCGCTGTTTTTGCATGATCTCTGGCGTCCAATCCACTCTCAATTTTAAAAACCTTGACCAGATCTCCCCTCAGTATTCTCTCCAGAGAACAGTCCCAACTTCATCAATCGATCCTCATCACTAAAGTTTCTCATTCCAGAAACCATTCCTGTAAATTGCTTTCTGCACTGTCTTCAAAACATTCACACCTTTCCTATAATGTGGCAGCCACAACCGTACACTATACTCTAGCTGAGGTCCAGCAAGTGTCTTGTACAAGTTCAACATCATCTCTTGGCTCTTGTACCCTATGCCCCATTGATAAAGCTGAGGGCACTGTTTGCTTTTTGAACTGCTCTGTCCCCGTGTCCTGCCACCTTCAATGATCTGTGACATATACCTCCAGCTCCCTCTGCTCCTGCACTCCCTTTAGAATTATACCTCTAACTTTATATTGTCTTTCAATGTTCTCCTGGCAAAGTTCATCACCTCAGACTTCTCTATTGGATATTGTCCTGGTCTTGCTGTGTTTGGACATCGACTGCTTCAGTGTCTGAAGAGTCATGAATGGTGTAGGACATTGTGCAATTATCAGCTTATCCCCCGACAGGTAGGGGACACACTGATCACTCTCCCCGGGAGATCTGTCTACGGGCTGGTAGGGGACACACTGATCACTCTCCCTGGGAGATCTGTCTACAGGCTGGTTCCGGATTTAATCTCTGCTCTTTTGACCTTTCTTTTGTCATTTCAGGTCAAGGGAACAAGCCAGAACTGTACGAGGTGAGAAACGATTGAGAGGGGAGTTGACAGGATGGTGTGGGGGGTGCAGGGCAAATTGGTGTGCTGAGGAAGGGCTTTTGGTTGGGAGCATGGTATTTGGAACAGGGGTCCCTGCTGTCAGGAGGAGGGGCAGTGGAGCAAAAGTTGTGACTAGGTGGGGTAATGGGAAAAGGTACGTTTGAGTGTGAGAGACAGAAAAGGCACTGCCAAGGGTCCTGTCCTGTGAGGAAAGATTAGAGGTCAGGCCTTTATTCTCTGGAGAATGGGGTGATCTTGTAGAAACTTAGCGTAGCTGCAGAAAAGATGTTTCCCCTGGCTGTGGGACTCAAGAATTAGACAGTTCAGTATAGACTGAGGTGAGGAGGAATTCCTTCTCTCGGAGGGTGATGAATCTTTGGAATTGTTCGGTAGATTTCTGTACATTTAAAAACATTGAGGGATCTGCAGATAGTGCTGAAGTAAAAGATCATCAATGATCTCATTAATGGCGGAGTGACCTCAAGGAGCTGAATGGTCTTCTCCTGCTTCTGTTTCTTATGTTCTTGTGTTTTATTTTGTCTGGGTAGTTAGTTTGCAGCTAATTTTTCAGATGAGCTTCCGGATGGTATCTCTTGTGGCTTTAACATTGAAAAGCAGGTACAAACATAGCTGTTCCAGCTATATGATTCACCATGAGTCCAAAGTTTCTCTTCCAGAAGAGATTGTGTAATGGGTTTATAGCTCCTGTGTTGTAGCCTTTCACACTTTCAGAGATAGCCAGGTCTTTGCATTGTGATTATTCCATATTCAAATACAATGCAAGGTCACTGAGTCTTGTAGAACTTGTAGAGGCATGAAACAGGGAACAGGCCGTTCAGCCCCCAAGACTGCATTGACACATGATGCCTTTCTAAACCAAAAAAAAGCCTTTTGCCTCTACAGTGCCCATATCCCTCTATTCATGTATCTGTCAAGATGCCTCTTACATGTTGTTATTGTATTTGCTGCCTCCACCACTTCTGGTAGCGCATTCCAGATACTTACCACCCTCTGTGTAAAAAGAAAACTTGTCCCTCACAACTCCTTTAGACTTCCCCTTTTACCTTAAACCTAGGTCCCTTTGTAACTCACCATTTCTACCCTGGGGAAAAGACTGTGACTGTCCATTCTGTCCATGCTCTCATAATTTTATAAACTTCTAACAGTTCGCCCCCTCAGCCTCTGAGGTTCAAGTAAAAGCAAGCCAAGTTTGTTCAATTTCTCCTCATAGCTAATATCCTTCAAACAAAGCAACACCCTGGCAAACTTCTTGTGCACTCTCTCCAAACCTCCAGATCCTTGCTGTGGGGCAAATATGGTGTAACTAAGCTGCAACATGATTTGCCAACTTTATACTCAAGGCTGTGAACAATGAAGTCAAATATGCTGTACACCACCCTTACCACCTTATCCATTTGTGTTGCCAGTTTCAGGGAGCCATTGACTTGCATTCCAAGATCCCCCTGTATATCAGTGCTCCTAAGGGGCCTGCCATTTACTGTACAATTTTTGTCTTGCCTTTGAACCCCAAAAATGTATTTTTCTGCCCAACTTTCCAACTGATCTCTATCCTGCTGTAACCTTTGACAACTTTCCTCAATATCCACAACTTCACCAATTTCCATTTCGTATTTTTGAGTTTCAATTGTGTTTCAATGCCTCAGTTCCCTATGGAAACGCAGGACGATGTCTCTGCTGGTGTATTCACCCTTAAGAGAAGGACACGTGAGTTTCACAGTGGCTAGGGTCGCTCATATTTTAATGAGGTAAGTGTTGAAGTATCAAGTCCTAATAGGTTGTGAGTCTAATTTAAAAATATAGTTTTAAAAGTTTGTGAAAACTTCATGCCTGTGCTGGGAATGACAGATTCCTGCTCCACCTCACTGAATTCTAATTCAAATTTATTTCAGGAAGTCAAGTTATACAAAAATGCCAGGGAGCGGGAAAAGTGAGTATTTTTTATATTCGATTAGGGCTTGTAAGTGTGAATGGCTAGGCGAGCATTTGCTGCCAAACTGGTTCTTCAACACACTGCTCTAGAAATACAGACTATATTTGATCTCGTAAAATGCAATAAGGGAATAATTAATAACTTGTAAAAGAGCCCTTGGGGAAAGGTGACCATGATATTTAAGAATTTTCCGTTTATGTATGGAAAGCTCAATCTAAAACTAGGGTTTTCAATTGAAACAAAGGAAACTATGAAGGCCTTGGGAACAAATTAGTCGGTGGTCAATAGGGGAAAATATAATTAAAAGACATGATGACAGACCAAAAGTAGTTGTTGTTTGTAGACTTAAAACATGATTTATTTTTAAAATGTCCTGTTTAAGGCTCAACAGGAAAAGTGAGTCAACTGTGACTAAGAAAGGAAGTTAAAGATTGCAGTAGAGCAGAAAGAGGCTTATAAATGTTGCCTGGGAATTGGGAAAATGTTAGAATTCAGCAGAATACAAAGAAACTGACAAAAATAGAATAGGAAATGACTGTAGCCTAGCAAAACTGCTTTTTTCACAATAATATTAGCTTGTGGGTTGTTACAGGACTTTGGGGAGAGCGAGCAGGAAGTGGGATTAGTTTGGGGATTGATACAGGGCTCTGGGGAGACAGCGAGGCAGCGGGATTAGTTTGGGGATTGATTCAGGGCTCCGGGGAGACAGCGAGGCAGCGGGATTAGTTTGGGGATTGATACAGGGCTCCGGGGAGACAGCGAGGCAGCGGGATTAGTTTGGGGATTGATACAGGGCTACATCCCTCATCCTGTAAATCATTCCCTTCCACCTCTTCCCAGGCCGCCTTATCCTACATATTGTCAAAGAATAAAAGGTGTTGGGTACAACTAACAGTACAACGAGATCACATTTACATCATGTGTCCACCCCACAGAGACAGGGTCATAGTTACAGGAATTGTGTAGATTACAGACACATGCAGCATGTGTGTACACCTGCTCTTGACCTTTTGTCTCAAACCCAGGTATGATAACATGGCTGAACTGTTTGCTGTGGTGAAGACATTGCAGGCACTGGAGAAAACCTACATCAAGGATTGTGTCACTCCAACTGAGTGAGTATGGTGTGTTGCGGTCATGGAGAGGGTCAGGCTGGGTCCCGTTAGAGGTGGAGGGATGTCTGTCCCCTGGAGCTCGAGTGGGGAAAGAGGGTCTGTCCCTGGGGGTGGGGTTAGTCTGCAATCTGAGGCAGTGTGGAATGGTGTGTCTGTACCTGGGATAGCGGAGGGATGTATGTCTCCTGGGGGTGGTCGAGGAGGAGTAGGTGGAACTGGCTGGGGAGGGGAGGGGAGGGGAGCAAGGGCACAGGAGGAGGGGGCTGAGTCCCATTGCTGAGGGTGTGTGAGAGTGCTGTTTAATAGGGGGTTGGTGTCCTTGCAAACTGTACAAGAGTTAACATGATCATGAATGCACTGAGCAGGGGGTGGTGCATGGAGCAACGATTGTGAATCTGGTGGTTTAGCCTCCTCCCTGTGTTCACTGTTCTCAGGTACACAGCGGCCTGCTCACGCCTGCTGGTTCAATACAAAGCAGCATTTAAACAGGTCCAGGGCTCTGATATCAGCACCATCGATGAGTTCTGTAGAAGATACAGGGTAAGTAAGCAGGTCAGTATGATGGTTCGGGAGGCATTATTGGTTAGGATTGGGGCTCGAGGGGCATGTGTCGAGGGGAGAGTGGGAGGTGAGAGGGAATGGGAGTGTCGGGCAGGCAGTGAGGAAGGGAGCCAGGCCAGTGGGGGAGGTGAGGAGTGGAACTGGGAAGGGGTATAGTGAGAGGGGGGTGAGGAGGGGAGAAGTGGGAGTGTTGAGAGGGGGTTGGGGTGTCGGTGAGGAGAGGAGCCAGTTAGAGTCTGCTTGAAGTGGGAATCAGGTGGGATAGGACTTCATTAATTTTTTGCATCCTGTTTTCTAGCTGGATTGTCCATTGGCAATGGAAAGGATTAGGGAGGATCGTCCAATCACAATCAAGGATGACAAGGGCAATTTGAACCGCTGTATTGCTGATATTGTGTCGGTAAGGCTGACTTTGACCATTGGTCACTGCTGGCTAGCTCTAGAGTGACCAGTCATTCACTTGTAATCTGTCTCTCTATTCACACTCACTCTGTAATTTCCCATCTCTTCACAGCTCTTCATAACTGTCATGGATAAACTCCGTCTTGAGATCCGAGCCATGGATGAGGTAAGAAGCTGCTGTTGCTTCACAAGGTACTGAGAGCTGGGAGGGTGTATTCGGAATGTTACAGTCACAGCAATATGGTGCTAGGGCACCAGTAATACTGTCATGGGGCACAGGTTGGGGGAATGAAAAGGCAATGGGCTGGGGTAGTGATGAGATGAGAAAGGACAAAATCATGCCAAGGCAATGGGGCATGTGGATTAGGGAGGTGACAGGACATGACTGCAGGAGGATATGCCAGGAGCAGCACCAGGAATACCTGAAAATGAGGTGGCAACCTGGTGATGCCACCAAACAGGACTACTTGCACACCAAACAGCAAGTGATAGACAGAGCTAAGCGATCCCACAACTAACAGATCAGATCTAAGCTCTGCAGTCCTGCCACATCCTCTAACAAGTGGTGGTGGACAGTTAAACAATTTGCTGGAGGAGGAGGCTCCACAAAAGACCCCATCCTCAATGATGGAAAAGCCCAACACATTAGTGCTAAAGAGAAGGGTGAAGTATTCACAGCAAACTTCGGGCAGAAGTGCTAAGTAGGTGATCCATCACAGGTGCCAGTTTTGAAATGTCTCAGTTCACTGCACATGATATCAAGAAGGCTCTGGATACTGCAAAAGGCTGTGGACCCTCACAATGTTCTGGCAATACTACAAAAGACTTGTGTTCCAGAATTTGCTGTATCCCTTGCCCAGCTGTTCCAGTCCAATGTGGAAAACTACCCAGTTGTAATCGCCACACAAAGATCAGGACAAATCCAGTCTGCCCCATCAGTCTACTCTCGATCAGTAAATATTGGAAGATATCATCAACAGTGCTATCAGATGTCAGTTATAAAGGACTAACCTGTTCACTGACACCCAGCTGGTGTTTGCAAGGGCTACCTAGCCTCAAGTAAAATTGAGCAACTAAGATGTGATGGGGTATGACACTATGGTGGTAGCCAAGGAGAGTGTGTAAGTCTGAATGTTATCACTCGAATGGGCTGTCTCAATATGAGGAGGGTGAGGAATACAGCACAGCAACCCTCCTAAACAGAACTATTTTCCCAGATCCAGCCCGATCTCCGGGAGCTAATGGAAACCATGAATCGGATGAGTAATCTGCCAGCGGATTTTGAAGGAAAGGAGAAAGTTGGCCAGTGGTGAGTTTTAATGATGTGAATATTTAACAGGAAGTCAAGGAGACAATCCTAAATGTAAAATGGTCGTTGAGAACCTGAGCAGAGAAATGGTGGGAAATAAATTTACAGCTGGGGCATTGGAGGATAGAATGCAATATCGCAGATGGAAAAGATCATCATTTCAGGTCAAAACGGGATGGTTTGGGGATTGGTACAGGACTATACGGAGGGAGCAAGGCAGTGGGATTAGTTTAGGAATTGATGGAGTGCAATGAGGACAGAGTGGGGCAGTGGGATTAGTTTTCTGATTAATTCAGGGCAATGGGGAGAGAACGAGGCACTGTGTTTAGTTTGGAATCAAGTCCAGAGATGTCAAGGAATGTACAGGATTACATAATTGGGAGAAAAGGAAGCTGATCGCAGATACCGAGGGCTCAAAACACTGAAATCCCTAGAGACATGCAGACAGGTTACTTAAAAAAGAAATTAGGAGAGTGAAGAGAAAACAATGGCATGTAAAATAAAGAATAATGCAAAGGTAGTTTTATTATATTAAGTACAATAGAATAACCAGGGGAAGAGTAGGAACCATTGAAGACCAACGTTGCAATCTGTGTGTGGAGCTGGAAGACACAAATGAAGTTCAAAGTGCATCTTGTATTCACTATGGAGAAGGACAATGTAGGTGTAAGTACCCAGATAAGATGTATCCGAGCCTGCTATGGGAATCTGATAGGAGACTGCAGGAGCACTGACCTCAAGTTTTAAATCCTGTCTGGCCATGGGAGAGGTGCTAGAGAGGATAGCTCATATGGTACCGTTATTCAAGGGGCAGCAAGGGATAAACCAGGAAACTTAGCATTACGGTTAGAGTTAGCCCTAACCTAATCCTATCATAGACCAGTGAATCAGTGGTGGAGAAACTACTGGGAGAAAGTAATTCCATCCTTTGAAATTATGTCTGCTTGGAGAGGCAGGAATAATCGAGGGATAGTCAGCATGACTTTGTCAGGGCAAGATCATGTCCAACAAATTTTTGATTGAATTTTTTGAGGAAGGGATTTTGAGAATAGATGGGGATAGTGCAGTTGATGTAGTCTGCATGGATTTTAGGAAGGCTTTTGACACAGTCTTATGTGGGAGACTGGCCCAGAAAGTAAGAGCCCATGGAATCCGGGAAAATTTGGCAGTTTGGATCCAAAATTGGTTTAGTGGCAGGAAACAGAGGGTGATGCTTAAAGGGTGTTTTTGTGACTGGAAGTCTGTACCCAGTGGGGTCCCACATGATTTGCAGCTGGGTCCCTTGTCATTTGTTGTGTACATTAATGGTCTAGACACGAATGTAAGTAATATGATCAGTAAGTCTGCAGATGACATGAAAATTGATGGGGTGGGACATAATGAGGAGGATAGCCTTCGAACTTAGCCTTCGATATAAATGGGCTGCTTAGATGTGTTGAACAGTGGCAAATGGAATTTAATTTTGAAAAGTGTGATGATGCATTTTGGGACAGAGTGGAACCCTGGGAAATACAGAGGGACGTTGATGTGCATGTCCATAAATCCTTGTAGGCAGCAGTTTAGGTAGATAAGGTGGTTAAGAAGGCACATGACATATCTAATTGTTGCATTAGTCAATGTATTAAGTATAGGAAGTTATAATGGGGTTGTATACAAAGTAAGTTAGGTCACAGCTGGAGTACTGAGCAGGTTCTGGTCACTACACTATAGGAGCAATGTGATTGCACTGGAAATAATGCAGAGGAGATTCACCAGGATGTTGCCTAGGCTGGAGTGATCAGCTATGAAGAGAGACTGGACAGGCTGGGAATATTTCTCTTTGAGCAGGGAAGGCTGAGGGGCTTCTGATCAAGGTGGACAAAGCTCTGAGGAACGTAGGGTAGAAAGGGAAAAGTTTCCCCTGAGCAGAGGGGTCAAGAACCAAAGGCATGGATTTGAGGTAAGGAGCAGGAGGCTTAGAGAAGATTTGACAAAACAAAACACTTCCACCCAGAGGGTGGTGAGTATCTGGAACTCATAGCCTAAAGGGGCACTTAAGGTGAGAACCCTCAAACACTTGTATGGTGTGGTGTTTCACTTCCCAAGGCTACGGCCAAGTGGAAATGGGATTAGAGAAGATAGATGCTTGATGACAGCATGGACATAATGGGCCAAAGAGCCTCTTTCCGTGCTGTAAAACTCAACAGCCCACTTGCCACTGCCTTTCACTTAGATGACCTATGTATTCCCACTCTGTTTCCTATCTGCTAACTAGTGGTCAGTGTATGCCGTATGATACTACCAATCATATGTGCCTTGATTTTGCACATGTACCTCTTATGTGGGACTTTATTAAAAATTAATTGAATGAATTTGGGATTGTTACAATGCTGTGGGTAATGATGTGGGAGAGAGCCAGGTGCAAAGTCATTCTTACCTTGAGTAATCTGTTACTCAGCACAGAATGACAAAGAAATGGGACCATTTGATCTGTTGCTGGAATGGGATCACCTGGTTTATTCCTGTATTCTTGGGACTTGCAGGTTACAGAAGCTCAGTGGAATGTCAGCTTCAGATGAATTGGATGACACCCAGGTGCGACAGATGCTGTTTGACTTGGAGTCTGCCTATAACTCATTCAACAGGTTCCTGCATTCTTCTTAAGGGACCTCCCATGACTTGCAGCACTGGACTTAGCCGACCATTCTTCCACAGTCATCCACGAATGGTTTTCTGAAATGCTGCCGTCCAATCTTTTCCAATTGCTAAATGGGACTTCCTCTTTCTTCATTCCTGTTTTTTCACCAGGAATGCAACGTGTTTGTGTCTTTCTGTGTAGATATTGTATCTGCTGTAAGATAGGTCTGCTCCATTGTTCTCTGAGCGCTATATATTTTATTGTATTTCTCTGAATAAAATGGAAGTGAAGTTGCCACGGTATTCTCCAGTACTTCTATCAATTTGCCCAGTCTGAACATGGCTGTGGTTGATTTAGTAAGTATCTCGGTGAAGTGTTGACCTGGCTGTCGTCAGGTGCTTTTGACAACATGCACTGTATGTGGTTCAATGAAACACCGCTGATATCGGCAGTAATTTCAATTGGACAACAAAGGGCTGGGTACACAAAAAGGAATTTATTCTGTAGTATTCGGAGTTGCTGATTAAATCGTTTCAAATTCTAAGAAAATACCTTGGGACATTTAACACACAGAATTATGTTTAAGGATGGATAGCCTCATAGTCAGTTCATGATACTAACTGTAAAGTGTGAAACCAGCAACCAGACTCTGGACTGAAATGTTGACCTGGTCTGGGTCACGCAGCAGAGCAGTGGAGGTAGCTATGAGGGAGGTTGTTAGGAGAACAGGCTGCATGAACTGAAACAAACACAGAAAATGCTGGAGAAGCTCAACAGATTTGGTAGAATCTAAACAGAAACAGAGTTAATGTTTCTGGTCTGTTCTGGAGTGGAGTCATCAGACTCAAAGTTAACTCCGTTTTCTTCTCCACAGATGCTGTCAGACCTGCTGCGTTTGTCCAATACCCATAGCTCTTTGTTTTAACGTTTCAAGTCTGGTTTGACTCTATTTTTAAAGACATGTTTCAGCATTCTCTGTGCTTGTTTCAGATGTCCAGCATTCATCACTTTTTTTTTTAATTTCAGTATGAACTGAAGTTACTATGTTAGAGGGATGCAGAAAGAGAAAGACCTTAGTGTGTATACAAAGTGACAGGACAAGTTGAAAAAGCTGTTTAAAAAGGCCATGAGGATCTTGAGCTTTAGAAGCAAAGTAAAGAAGCATGGACACAAAAAACCCAGAAGAACTGCAGACACTGGAAATTAGAAACAAAGCTGAAATGTTAAGCCTGCTTTCTCTCCACAGATTTTGCCAGAGCTGCTGAGTTTTTCCAGCAAGTTCAGTTCTTGATTGTAAGAATTGATCGGTTTGATTTATTGTCACATGTATCTAATTACAGTGAAATGCTTTGTTTGTGAGCAGTACAGGCAGGTCATAGTAAGCAAGGACATATAGATCATAGAATGGAAAAAGACTTGGACAGAGTAACGCATACAAGTTTCCACTGCACAGGACATGTGAGGCAAGATCAATAGTAACAAGATCAACATTATTTGAAGTTAGAAAGTCCATTCATCAGTCCAAAAACAGGAGCTGACAAGCTGTTCTTGAACATGCTGGTGCATGTGTTCGAGCTTCTGTATGAACTGCCTGATGGAACGGGTTGTAGGAGGTCATTACCAGGGTGGGAGATGTCTTTGATAATGTTGGCAGTCTTTCTGTGGTAGTGAGCCATGTAAATGGAGTCTACGGATGGGTGTAAAAAGCGAAAGAAATGCAGATGCTGTAAATCAGGAACAAAAACAAAGTTGCTGGAAAAACTCAGCAGGTCTGGCAGCATCTGTGAAGGAAAAAGGAGTTGACGTTTTAGGTCCAGTGACCCTCCAGTTCTGAGGAAGGGTCACCGGACCCAAAATGTTAACTCTGATTTTTTTTCCTTCACAGATGCTGCCAGACCTGCTGAGCTTTTCCAGCAACTTTGTTTTTGTTGTCTATGGATGAGAGGCTGGCTTCTGTGATGGTCTGGGCTGTGCACACAATCTCCTGTAGTTTCTTACGGTCCTGGGCAGAGCAGTTGCCGTACCAGGCCGTTATGCACCCAGACAGCATGCTTTCAATGGTGCATCTGTAGAAGTTGGTGAGGGACCTTATGGACATGTCGAATTTCCTGAGCTGCCTGAGGAAGAAAAGGTATTGTTGTGCCTTCTTCACAGTCACACCTATTTTGGAAGTCCAGGCCAGATTGTTGGTTACAGTCACTCCGAGGAAGTTGATACTTGACCTTCGCCACCTCAGTTCCGTTGATAGAAATGGGTGTTTTGCTAAATTTCCTGAAGGGCAAGTTGGCTAACTCAGAGATTTCTATTTTCGTGGAGACAGTAAGGACTGCAGATGCTGGGAGCCACAGTCTATTGGTGTGAGGCTGGAAAAGCACAGCAGGTCAGGCAGCATCAGAGCAGGAAAGTCAATGTTTCAGTCTGAAACCCTTTGTCAGGACTGGGGAGGGGAAGAGGAGCCCAGACCTTATTTATGGCGTACGGGCATTGCATACAAAGCCTGCGTTTACTGTGTATCCCCCAGTACTGTTCGGGTAAAGAGTGGGGGAGGAGCCAGCACGGCGGCGAGGGGCCAAAGGGCCAGTGTGTGTCACGTGGTATCCGGGGCTGTGCGCAGGCGCGGGAGTGCGGCCTAATCGGTTGCCGTGACAACAGAAGCCTGGAGTCAGAGTAACCCCGGGACGGAGAGTGTGGTAAAAGGCCACGCCATGAGCGGCTCCGAGGTGGACGATCACATCAACCGCAAATACCAACTGAAGAGGCGCCTGGGGAAGGGGGTAAGAGGAGGGGGGAAGGGGGGGTAAGTGCCGGGGGTAAGAGCCGGGGAAAAGGGGGCTGTGGGGAGGGGGGGGGGGGGGGGGGGGAGGGCGCGGGGGGGGGGGGGGGGG
>NW_025969351.1:0-364 GCF_021869965.1 Rhincodon typus
ATCTGGACTCCATTTTCTCCGCCTTGGTCCAGGAACTCCCTACCTATTTTAGTGACACCACCCACGCCCTCCACCTCCTCCAGAACTTCCAATTCCCTGGTCCCCAACACCTCATCTTTACCATGGACGTCCAGTCCCTTGACACCTGCATTCCCCGTACAGATGGCCTAAAGGCCCTCCGTTTCTTACTGTCCCGCAGGCCCGATCAGTCCCCCTCCACTGACACCCTCATCCGCTTAGCTGAACTCGTCCTCACCCTCAACAACGTCTCTTTCAATTCCTCCCACTTCCTACAGAAAAAGGGGGTGGCCATGGCAACCCGCATGGGCCCAAGCTACGCCTGCCTCTTTGTAGGTTACGTGGA
>NW_025969351.1:464-1103 GCF_021869965.1 Rhincodon typus
CCACCCACGGCCTCCAACCTCATCGTTCCCCAACCTCGCACTGCCCGCTTCTATCTCCTTCCCAAAATCCACAAACCTGAATGCCCTGGTCGACCCATTGTCTCCGCCTGCTCCTGCCCCACCGAACTGATCTCCAACTATCTCGACTCCATTTTCTCCCCCTTGGTCCAGGAACTCCCTACCTATGTCCGTGACACCACCCACGCCCTCCACCTCCTCCAGAACTTCCAATTCCCCGGTCCCCAACACCTCATCTTTACCATGGACGTCCAGTCCCTCTACACCTGCATTCCCCATGCAGATGGCCTTAAGGCCCTCCGCTTCTTCCTGTCCCGCAGGCCCGACCAGTCCCCCTCCACTGACACCCTCATCCGCTTAGCCGAACTCGTCCTCACACTCAACAACTTCTCTTTCAATTCCTCCCACTTCCTACAGACAAAGGGGGTAGCCATGGGTACCCGCATGGGCCCAAGCTACGCCTGCCTCTTTGTAGGTTACGTGGAACAATCCCTCTTCCGTACCTACACCGGCCCTAAACCCCACCTCTTCCTCCGTTACATTGATGACTGTATCGGCGCCGCCTCGTGCTCCGACGAGGAGCTCGAACAGTTCATCCACTTCACCAACACCTTCCACCCC
>NW_025969351.1:1203-15591 GCF_021869965.1 Rhincodon typus
TTTCCCCCCCTCAGAGGTCGAGAACGCCCTCAACCGTGTCTCCCACATCTCCCGCAACTCATCCCTCACACCCCGTCCACGCAATAAGAACCAAAAAGGAATCCCCCTCGTCCTCACGTACCACCCCACAAACCTCCGGATCCAACGCATCATCCTCCGACACTTCCGCCATCTACAATCCGACCCCACCACCAAAGGCATCTTTCCCGCCCCACCCTTATCTGCTTTCCGGAGAGACCACTCTCTCCGTGACTCCCTTGTCCGCTCCACACTCCCCTCCAGCCCCACCACCCCCGGCACTTTTCCCTGCAACCGCAGGAAGTGCGACACCTGCCCCCATACCTCCTCCCTCACCCCCATCCCAGGCCCCAAGAAGACTTTCCACATCAAGCAGATGTTCACCTGCACATCTGCCAATGTGGTATACTGCATCAGCTGTACCCGGTGTGGCCTCCTCTACATTGAGGAAACAAAGCAGAGGCTCGGAGACCGCTTTGCAGAACACCTACGCTCGGTTCGCAATAAAGAACTGCACCTCCCAGTCGCGAACCATTTGAACTCCCCCTCCCATTCCTCAGACGACATGTCCATCCTAAGCCTCCTGCAGTGCCACAACGATGCCACCCGAAGGTTGCAGGAACAGCAAATCATATTCCGCTTGGGAACCCTGCAGCCCAATGGTGTCAATGTCTATTTCACAAGCTTCAACAGTCAAACCATCGTCATTCGGTGAAGTTCAGGTTTTGGTCTATTGAACTGCTTAACTCGATGAAATGTCAGAACAGCATAAAAAGTTGAGTGGCTTGTTGAAGTTGAGACTTTGGTCTTCTGCTATGCTTATATCACTGAAATAAGCACGTTAGTCAAAATAAGCTCATTTGTGTCATTTGGTGAAGTTGAGTTTTTGATCCTCTGAAGTGTTAAACTCAATGAAATGAGCATGTTCGTCAAACTACCATCAAAAATTGAATCATTTGGCGAAATTCAGATTTTTGTCTTCTGAAGTGCTCATCTCGCTGAAATAAACATTTTAGTCCAAACAGCATTAAAAAATAAATCATTTCGTCAAGTTGAGACTTTGCCTTCTGAATTGCTTTACTCGTTGAAATAAGCATGTTATTCAAAACAACTTCAAAAGTGAAGTCATTTGGTGAAGTTGAGATTTTTGACTTCTGAAGTGCTTATCTCACTGAAATAAGCATGTTAGTCAAACGAGCATCAAAAGTTGAGTCATTTGTTGAATTTCAGATATTGGTCTTCTGATATGCGTATCTCGCTGAAATAAGCACGTTAGTCTAAACAACCTCAAAAGTTGTGTCATTTGGTGAAGTTGAGATTTTGATCTTCTGAAGTGCTAAACTCGCTGAAATGAGCATGTTAGTCAAACTAACATCAAAAATTGAGTCATTTGGTGAAATTCCGATTTCTGTCTTCTGAAGTGCTTATCTCGCTGAAATAAGCATTTTAACACAAACAGCATTAAAAATCAAATCATTTCGTCAAGTTGAGACTTTTGCCTTCTGAAATGCTTTACTCGCTGAAATAAGCATGTTATTTAAAACAACATCAAAAGTTGAGTGACTTGGTGAAGCTCAGATTTTTGACTTCTGAAGTGCTTATCTCACTGAAATAAGCATGTTAGTCAAACCAGCATCAAAAGTTATGTCTTTTGGTGAAGTTGAGATTTTAGACTTCTGATATGCTTATCTCGCTGAAATAAGTACGTCAGTCAAAACAACCTCAAAAGTTGTCTCATTTGGTGAAGTTGAGATTTTGATCTTCTGAAGTGCTAAACTCGCTGAAATGAGCATGTTAGTCAAACTAACATCAAAAATTGAGTCATTTGGTGAAATTCAGATTTTTGCCTTCTGAAGTGCTCATCTCGCTGAAATAAGCATTTACAGAATTAATAAAATAAATCATTTCGTCAAGTTGAGATTTTGCCTTCTGAACTGCTTTACTCGCTGAAATAAGTATGTTATTTAGAACAACTTCAAAAGTTGAGTCATTTGGTGAAGTTGAGATTTTTGACTTCTGACGTGCTTATCTCACTGAAATAAGCATGTTAGTCAAACCAGCATCAAAATTTGAGTCATTTGCTGAATTTCAGATATTGGTCTTCTGATATGCGTATCTTGCTGAAATAACAATGTTATTCAAACCACCATCAGAAGTTAGGTCATTTGGTGAAGTTGAAATTTTAGTCTTCTGATATTCTTATCTCGCTGAAATAAGCACGTTTGTAAAAACCATATTAAAAGTTGAGTCAGTTGGTGATGTTGAGACTTTTGATTTCTGAAGTGCTGATCTCACTGAAAATAGCATGTTAGTCAAACAAGCATCAAAAAATAAATCATTCGGTGAAGTTGAGATATTGGTCTTCTGAAGTGCTTATCTGAGTGAAATATGCATTTTATCAAAACAGCATAAAAATTGAGTCGTTTGGTGCAGTTGAGATTTTCAACTTCTGACATGGTTATCTCGTTTAAATACAAGATATTGTATTGTATGTCAAATAACAAATTTTAGATTTTAGTCTTCTGATATGCTCATCTCGCTGAAATAAATACGTTAGTCAAAACAAAATCAAATGTTGAGTCATTTGGTGGAGTTGAGATTTTTGACTTCTGAAATGCTAATCACTCTCAAATAAGCATGTTATTTAACTCACTCAAATAAGCATGTCAGTCCAAACAACATTAAAAATTGAGTCATTTGGTTAAGTTCAGATCCTCGTTTTATCAAGTGCTTTACTCGCTGAAATAAACATTTTAGTCTAACCAGCATCAAGAATCAAGTCATTTGATGTAGTAGAGATTTTTGCCTTTTGTTTTGCTCATCTGACTGAAATAAGCATTTAAGTCGAACAAGCATCAAAAGTTGTGTCATTTGGTCAAGTTGGCATTTTAGCCTTCTGAAGTTCTTAACTCGCTGAAATAAGCATGTTAGTCAAAACAGCATCAAAAGTTGAATCATTTGGTGAAGTTGAGATTTTGATCTTCTGAAGTGCTTACCTCATGAAATAAGCATGTCGTTCAAATCAACGTAAAAAACTAACATTTTTGGTGAAGTGAGATATTGGTCTTCTGAAGTGCTTATCTGAGTTAAATAAGCATGATATTCAGAACAGCATTGAAAATTAGGTCAGATGGTGAAGTTGAGATTTTTGATCTCTGAAGTGCTTATCTCACTGAAATAAGCATTTTAGTCCAACCAGCGTCCAAAGTTAGGTCCTTTGGTGAAGTGGAGATTTTTGACTTCTGAAGTGGTTCTCTCACTCAAATAATCATGTTCGTCAAAACAACATCAAAACTTGAGTCATTTGGTGAAGTTCCGATTTTGCTTTTCTGATGTGCTTATCTCTCAGAAATAAGCATGTTCGTCAAAACAGCATGAAACCTTAAGTCATTTGGTGAAGTTCAGATTTGGTTTTTCTGAAGTGCTTATTTCACTGGAGGAAGCCTGTTAGTCAATCCAACATCAAAATTTGAGTCATTTGGTGAGTTTCAGATTATTGTCTTCTGAAATGCTTATCTCGCTGAAATAAGCATTTTAATCCAAACCGCATTAAAAATTAAATCGTTTGGTGAAGTTGAGCTTTTTGACTTCTGAACTCCTTAACTCACTCAAATCAGCATGTTAGTCCAAACAACATTAAAAATTGAGGCATTTGGTTACGTTCAGATTTTAGTTTTTTCAAGTGCTTAACTCACTGAAATAAGCATTTGAGTCTAACCAGCATCAAGAATCAAGTCATTTGATGAAGTAGAGATTTTTGACTTCTGTAGTGCTCATCTCACTGAAATAAGCATTTAAGTCAAACAAGCATCAAAAGTTGTGTCATTTGGTCAAGTTGGCATTTTAGCCTTCTGAAGTTCTTAACTCGCTGAAATAAGCAAGTTAGTCAAAACAACATCAAAAGTTGAATCATTTGGTGAAGTTGAGATTTTGATCTTCTGAACTGTTTACCTCATGAAATAAGCATGTCGTTCAAATCAACATCAAACACGAACATTTTTGGTGAAGTGAGATATCGGTCTTCTGAAGTGCTTATCTGAGTTAAATAAGCATGTTATTCAGAAGAGCATCAAAAATTAAGTCAGATGGTGAAGTTGACATTTTTTGATTTCTGCATTTTAGTCCAACCAGCGTCCAAAGTTAGGTCCTTTGGTGAAGTTGAGATTTTGGTCTTCTGGAATGCTTATCTCACTCAAATAATCATGTTAGTCAAACCAACATCAAAATTTGAGCCATTTAATGAAGTTCAGACTTTGGTCTTCTGAAGTGCTTTTCCAACTGATATTAGCATGTTAGTCAAAACAGCATGAAAAGTTAAGTGTCTGGTTGAAGTTGAGATTTTGGTCTTCTGCTATGTTTTTCTCGCAGAAAAAAACACATTAGTCAAAACAATGTCAAAAGTTGTGGCATTTGGTGAAGATGAGATTTTGGTCTTCTGAAGTGCTTAACTCGCTGAAATAAGCATTTTAATCCAAACAGCATTGAAAATTGAGTCATTTGGTAAAGTTGAGAGTTTTGCCGACGGAACTGCTTAACTCGCTGAAACAAACATGTTATTCAAGCCAACATCAAAAGTTGAATCATCAGGTGAAGTTGAGATTTGTGAATTCTGAAGAGGTTATCTCACTCAAATAAGCATGTTAGTCAAAACAACAATAAAAATTGAGTCATTTTGTGAAGTTCAGATTTTCGTCATGTCAAGTGCTTAACTCGCATTAATAAACATTTTAGTCTAACCAGCATCAAAAATCAAGTCATTTGATGAAGTTGAGATTTTTGACTTCTGTAGTGCTCATCTCACTGAAATAAGCATGTCAGTCAAACCAGCATGAAAAATTAAGTCATTTGGTGATGTTCAGATTTTAATCTTCTGAAGTGCTTACCTCGCATTAATAAACATTTTAGTCTAACCAGAATCAAAAACAAAGTCATTTTGTGAAGTACAGTTTTTGGCTTCTGTCGTGCTTATCTCGCTGAAATAAGCATTTTCAACCAACCAGCCTCCAAACTTAGGTCATCTGGTGAAGGGGAGATTTTAGTCTTCTGATATGCTTATCTCGCTGAAATAAGCACGTTAGTCAAACCAACATCAAAACTGGAGTCATTTGGTGAAGTTCAGATTTTGGTTTTCTGAAATGCCTATTTTATTGAAATAAGCATGTTTGTCAAAACAGCATTAAAAATTAAGTAATTTGGTGAAGTTGAGATTTTTGAATTCTGATGTGCTTATCTCAATCAAATAAGCATTTTAGTCAAACCACCATCAAAAGTTGAGCCATTTTTGAAGTCGAGATTCTTCACTTCTGAAGTGTTTGTTTCACTGGAGGAAGCTTGTTGGTCAATCCATCATCAAAATTTGAGTCATTTGGTGAAGTTCAGATTTTAGTCTTCTCAAGAGCTTCACTCACTGAAATAAGCGTTTTAGTCTAACCAACACCAAAAGTTATGTCCTTTGGTGAGATTTTAGTTTTCTGATATGCTTATTTCGCTGAATTAAGCACGTTAGTCAAAACAACATGAAAAGTAGTGTCATTTGGGAATTCAGATTTTTGACTTCTGAAATGCTTAGCTCACTCAAATAAGCACATTAGTCAAACCATCATCAAAACTAGAGTCATTTTGTGAAGTTCAGGTTTTGGTGTTCTGAAGAACTTAACTTGCTGAAATAAGCATTTTAAACCAACCAGCATCAAAAGTTGTGTCATTTGGTGAAGTGGAGATTTTGATCATATGAAGTGCTTAACGGCTTGAAATAAGCATGTTAGTCAAACGAACATAATAGATTGCGTCATTTGATGAAGTTCAGATTTTGACCTTCTGAAATGCTCAACTCGCAGAAATAAGCATTTCGGTTCAAACAAAATCAAAAATCAAGTCATTTGGTGAAGTTAAGAGTTTTGGCTTCTGAGATGTTTAACTCACTGAAATAAGCATTTTAATTTAACCAGCATCAAAAGTTAGGTCATCTGGTGAAGGTGAGATTTTAGTCTTCTGACATGCTTATCCTTCCGATAAGCACGTTAGTCAAAACAACATCAAAAGTTGAGTCATTTGGTGAAGTTGAGATTTTTGATTTCTGAAGTGCTTATCTCACTGAAATAAGAATGTTAGTCAAACCAACATCAAAACTTGAGTCATTTGGTGAAGTTCAGATTTTGGTCTGCTGAAGAACTTAACTCGCTGAAATAAGCATTTTTTTCCAAACAGAATCTAAAGTTGACTAATTTGGAGAAGTTGAGATCTGAGACTGCTGAAGTGCTTAAATCGCTGAAATAAGCATGTCAGTCAAACCAACATCAAAAATTCAGTCATTTGGTGAAGTCCAGATTTTGGTTTTCTAAAGAGCTTATGTTACTGAAATAGGCATGTTAGTCAAAACAGCATCAAAAGTTGAATGTTTTGTTGAAGTTGAGATTTTGGTCTTCTGCTATGCTTATCTCGCTGAAATAAGTATTTTAACCCAACAAGCATCAAAAGTTATTTCATTTGGGAAGTATGAGATTTTATGCTTCTTATATGCTTATATCGCTGAAATAAGCACGTCAGTCAAAACAACATCTGAAGTTGAGTCATTTGGTGAAGTTAAGATTTTTGACATCTGAGGTGCTTTTCTCCCTGAAATAAGCATGTTAGTCAAAGAAGAATAAAAAGTTAGTTGGTGAAGTTGACATTTCTGTCTTCTGATATGCTCATCTCGCTGAAATACGCACGTTAGTCAAAACAGTATCAATAATTAAGTCATTTGGTGCAGTTGAGATTTTTGACTTCTGAAGTGCTTATCTCACTCAAATAAGCATGTTAGCCAAACAAACATCAAAACTTGAGTCAATTTGTGAAGTTCAGATTTTGGTCTTCTGAAGTGCTTAAATCGCTGAAACAAGCATGTTAGTCAAACCAACATCAAATCTTGAGTCATTTGGTGAAGTTGAGAGTTTTGACATCTGAGGTGCTTATCTCCCTGAAATAAGTATG
The DNA here is from genome assembly GCF_021869965.1 of Rhincodon typus. NCBI lineage: Eukaryota > Metazoa > Chordata > Chondrichthyes > Orectolobiformes > Rhincodontidae > Rhincodon > Rhincodon typus. The sequence continues at coordinate 8,194 of NW_025969351.1, forward strand.
TTAGTCAAACCAGAATAAAAAGTTAGGTTAGTTGGTGAAGTTGACATTTTAGTCTTCTGATATGCTTTTTTTTCGCTGAAATAAGCACGTTAGTCAAAACAGCATCAACACTGAAGTCATTTGGTGAAGTTGAGATTTTTGACTTCTGAAGTGCTTATCTCGCTGAAATAAATATTTTAGTCAAACCGGCATCAAAAGTTGAGTGTCTTCGTAAAATTGAGATTTTGGTCTTTTGATATGCTTATCTCGCTGAAATAAGCACGTTAGTCAAAACAACACCAAAAGTTGATCCATTTAGTGAAGTTTAGATTTTGATCTTCTGAGGTTCTTAACGCGCTGAAATAAGCATTTTATTCCAACCAGCATCAACAGTTGAGTCATTTGGTGAAGTTGAGATCTTGGCCTTCTGAAGTGCTTAAATCGCTGAGATAGGCATGTTAATCAAACCAACATCAAAACTTGAGTCATTTGGTAAAGTTCAGATTTTAGTTTTCTGAAGTACTGATCTGACTGATATAAGCATGTAAGTCAAAACAGCATTAAAAATTAAGTCATTTGGTGAAGTTGACATTTTTGAATTCTGAAGTGCTTATCTGAGTTAAATAAGCATGTTAGTTAAAACAGCAGAAAAAAATAAGTCATTTGATGCAGTTCAGATTTTGGTCTTCTGAAGTGCTTATCTCACTCAAATATGCATGTTACTCAAAACAACATCAAAACTTGAGTCATTTGTTGAAGTCGATATTCATCACTTCTGAAGTGCCTATTTCACTGGCGGAAGCCTGTTAGTCAATCCAAATCAAAATTTGAGTCATTTAGTGAAGTTCACATTTTAGTCTTCCGAAGTGCTTTTCCCACTGATATAAGCATGTTAGTCACAACAGCATCAAAAGTTGAGTGTCTTGTTGAAGTTGAGATTTTGGTCTTCTGCTATGCCTATCTCGCTGAAAAAAGAACGTTAGTCAAAACAATATCAAAATTTGTGGCATTTGGTGAAGTTGAGATTTTAGCCTTCTGAAGTGCTTAAGTGGCTGAAATAAGCATGTTCGTCAAAACAACATCAAAGTTGAGTCATTTGGTGAAGCTGAGATTTTGACCTTCTGAAGTGCTTGTCTCAATGAAATAAGCATGTCATTCAAACAAACATCAAAAACTTAGTCATTTGGTGTTGTCAGATATTGGTCTTCTGATGTGCTTATCTGAGTGAAATAAGCATGTTAGTCCAAACAGCATCAAAAATTAAGTCATTTGTTGACGGTGAGATTTTTGACTTCTGAAGTGCTTAAATCGCTGAAACAAGCATGTTAGTCAAACCAACATCAAATCTTGAGTCGTTTGGTGAAGTTCAGATTTTGGTTTTCTGAAGAGATTATCTCACTGAAATAAGCATGTTAGTCAAAACAGCAGTAAATATTAAGTCATTTGGTGAAGTTGAGATTTTTGACTTCTGAAGGGCTTATCTCACTCAAATAAGCATGTTAGTCAAAACAACATTAAAAATTGAGTCGTTTTATAATGTTCAAATTTTAGTCTACTCAAGTGCTAAACACACTGAAATTATCATTTTAGTCTAACCAGCATCAAAAATCAAATCATTTGGTCTACTGATCTATTGATTTTGGTCTACTGAAGAGCTTAACTCTCTGAAATAAGCATTTTATTCCAACCAACATCAAAACTTGAGTCATTTGGTGAAGTTCAGATTTTGTTCTTCTGAATTGCTAATCTGAGTGAAATAAGCGCGATAGTCAAAAAAACATCGACATTGAAGTCATTTGGTGAATTTGGGATTTCTGACTTCTGAAGTGCTTATCTCACTCAGATAAGCATTTTAGTCAAAACAACATCAAAAGTTGAGTCATTTGGCGAAGTTGAGACTTTGAACTTCTGAAGTGCTAAACTCGCTAATACAACCATATCAGTCAAACGAACATAGAAAATTGTGTCATTTGGTGAAATTCGGATTTTTGGCTTCTGAGGTGCTTAACTCGCTGAAAGAAGTATTTTAATTAAACCAGCATCAAAAGTGAGGTCATCTAGTGAAGGTGAGATTTTAGTCTTCTGATAGGCTTATCTCGCTGAAATAAACACGTTAGTCAAAACAACATCCAAAGTTGAGTCATTTGGTGAATTTGAGGTTTTTGATTTCTGAAGTGCTTATCTAACTGAAATGAGCAAGTTAGTTTCACCAACATCAAAACTAGAGTCATTTCGTGAAGTTCAGATTTTCGTCTACTGATGAGCTTGACTGGCTGAAATAAGCATTTTATTCGAACGAGCAACAAAAGTTGAGTCATTTGGTGAAGTTGAGATCTTAGCCTTCTGAAGTGCTTAAATCGCTGAAATAAGCATATTAGTCAAACCAACATCAAAACTTGGGTCATTTGGTGAACTTCAGATTTTGGTTTTCTGAAGTGCTTATCTGAGTGAAATAAGCATGTGAGTCAAAACAGCATTAAAAATTAAGTCATGTGGTGAAGATGAGATTTTTGACTTCTGAAGTGCTCATCTCACTCAAATAAGCATTTTAGTCAAAACAACATCAAAAGTTGAGTCATTTGGCGAAGTTGAGATTTTGATCGTCTGAAGTGCTAAACTCGCTAATATGACCATATCAGTCAAACGAACATAGAAAATTGTGTCATTTGGTGAAATTCGGATTTTTGGCTTCTGAGGTGCTTAACTCGCTGAAAGAAGTATTTTAATTAAACCAGCATCAAAAGTAAGGTCATCCAGTGAAGGTGAGATTTTAGTCTTCTGATAGGCTTATCTCGCTGAAATAAACACGTTAGTCAAAACAACATCCAAAGTTGAGTCATTTGGTGAATTTGAGATTTTTGATTTCTGAAGTGCTTATCTAACTGAAATGAGCAAGTTAGTTTTACCAACATCAAAACTAGAGTCATTTCGTGAAGTTCAGATTTTCGTCTCCTGAAGAGCTTGACTGGCTGAAATAAGCATGTTAGTCAAACCAACATCAAAACTTGTGTCATTTGTTGAAGTTCAGATTTTGGTCTTCTGAAGTGCTTATCTGAGTGAAATAAGCATGTTAGTCAAAACAGGATAAAAAATTAAGTCATATGGTGAATTTCAGATTTTGGTCTTCTGAAGTGCTTATCTCAGTCAAATATGCATGTTACTCAAAACAACGTCAAAAGTTGAGTCATTTGGTGAAGTCGAGATTCTTCAATTCTGAAGTGCTTATTTCACTGGAGGGAGCCTGTTAGTCAATCCAAATCAAAATTTGAGTCATTTAGTGAAGTTCAGATTTTGTTCTTCCGAAGTGCTTTTCCCACTGAAATAAGCATGTCAGTCAAAACATCATCAAAAGTTGAGTTTCTTGTTGAAGTTGAGATTTTGGTCTTCTGCTATGCCTATCTCGCTGAAATAAGCACGTCAGTCAAAACAACATTAAAAATTGAGTCATTTGGTGAAGTTCAGATTTTAATCTTCTCAAGTGCTTAAATCACTGAAATAAAGATTTTAGTCTGACAGGCAGCAAAAATCAAGTCATTTCATGAAGTTGAGATTTTTGACTTCTGTAGTGCTCATCACACTGAAATAAGCATTTTAGTCAAACCAGCTTGAAAAGTTATTTCCTTTGGTGAAATTGACATTTTAGTCCTCTGATATGCCTGTCTCGCTGAAATAAGCTCGTTAGTAAAAACAACATCGAAAGTTGAGTCATTTGGTGAAGTTGAGATTTTTGACTTCTGAAATGCTTCACTCCATCAAATAAGCATGTTAGCCAACCATCATCAAAACTACAGTCGTTTGTTGAAGTTCAGGTTTTGGTTTTCTGATGAGCTCAACTCGCTACAATACGCATTTTAAACCAACCAGCATCAAAAGTTGTGACATTTGGTGAAGTTGACGTTTTACCCTTCTGAAGTGCTTAAATCGCTGAAGTAAGCATGTTCGTCAAACCATCATCAAATTTGAGTCTTTTGGTGAGTTCAGATTGTGGTATTCTGAAGAGCTTATCTCACTGAAATAAGCATGTTAGTCAAAACAGCAGTAAATATTAAGTCATTTGGTGAAGTTGAGATTTTTGACTTCTGAAGTGCATATCTCACTCAAGTAAGCATGTTAGTCTAACCAACATCAAAACTTGAGTCATTTGGTGAAGTTCTTATTTTGGCCTTCGGAAGTGCTTATCCCACTCAAATATGCCTGTTATTCAAAACAACATCAAAAGTTGAGTCATTTGGTGAAGTCATAAGAACATAAGAACATAAGAACTAGGAGCAGGAGTAGGCCGCCTGGCCCTTCAAGCCTGCTCCGCCATTCAATAAGATCATGGCTAATCTTTTCGTGGACTTGATCCACTTACCCGCGTTCTCACCGTATCCCTTAATTCCTTTATTGTTAAAAAAAACTACTTTCTTTAAAAACGTTTACTGAAGTAGCATCAACTACTTCACTGGGCAAGGAATTCCATAGATTAACAACCCTCTGGGTGAAGAAATTCCTTCTCAATTCAGTCCTAATCTGCTCCCTCTAATCTTGAGGCTATGTCCTCTTGTCCGAGCTTCACCTGCCAGTGGAAACATCCTCTCTACTTCTATCTTATCTATTCCCTTCATAATTTTATAGTTTCTATACAATCCCACCTCCATCTTCTGAATTCCAATGAATATAATCCCAATCTACTCAGTCTCTCCTCATAAGCCAACCCCCTCAACTCCGGAATCATCCGAGTGAAACTCCTTTGCACCCCCTCCAGTGCCAATACATCCTTTCTCAAGTAAGGAGACCAAAACTGCACACAGTACTCCAGGTGTGGCCTCACCAGCACCTTGTACAGCTGCAACATAATCTCTATGCTTTTAATTTCAATCCCTTTAGCGATGAAGGACAAAATTCCATTTGCCTTCCTGATTACTTGTTGTACCTGCAGACCTACCTTCTGTGATTCATGCATAAGGACACCCAGGTCCCTCTGCATAGCAGCATGCTGCATCTTTTTACCATTCAAGTAATAACCCTTTTTACTATTACGCCTACCAAAATGTATGACTTCACATTTATTTACATTGTATTCCATCTGCCAGACCTTTGCCCACTCACTCAATGTATCTATGTTCCTCTGCAAAGTTTCACAGTCCTGTGCACACTTTGCTCTGCCCCTCATTTTAGTGTCATCTGCAAACTTTGACACCCTACAAGTGGTCCCCAACTCCAAATCATCTATATAAATTGTAAATAATTGCGGTCCCAACACCGATCCCTGAGGCACACCACTTGTCACTGACTGCCAGCTAGAATAGCACTCATTTATACCCACTCTTTGCTTCCTGTTAGTCAACCAATCCTCTATCCATGCTAATACTTTACCCTTAATGCCATGCATCCTTATCATATGCAGTAGCCTCTTGTGCGGCACCTTGTCGAAGGCCTTTTGGAAATCTAGTTACACCACATCCACTGGTCCCCATTGTCCACCTCGCTCATAATGTCTTCATAGAATTCCAAAAGATTTGTCAAGCATGACCTGCCCTTCATGAACCCATGCTGCTTCTGCCCAACGGGACAATTTCTATCAAGATGCCTTGCTATTTCTTCCTTGATAATAGACTCAAGCATCTTCCCCACTACAGAGGTTAAGCTGACCGGTCTATAATTCCCCATCTTTTGTCTACTTCCTTTTTTAAAAAGTGGCGTCACATTTGCTGTTTTCCAATCTGCTGGGACTGCCCCAGAGTCTAGCGAATTTTGGAAAATAAGCGCCAGTGCACCTGCTATTTCTCCCGCCATCTCTTTTAGTACCCTGGGATGCATTCCATCAGAGCCAGGAGACTTATCAATCCTTAGCTCCAATAGCTTGCCCAACACTACCTCTTCCGTAATAATGATAGTTTCCAGGTCCTCACCGACCTTCGTCTCTTTGTCAATTACTGGCATGTTATTAGTGTCCTCCACTGTGAAGACCGATACAAAATACCTGTTCAATGCCTCGGCCATTTCATCATATCCCATAACTAAATTCCCCTTCTCATGCTCTAAAGAGCCAACGTTTACTTTAGCCACTCTTTTTCGTTTTATATATTTATGGAAACTTTTGCTATCTGTCTTTATGTTCTGTGCCAGTTTTTTTTTTTCCCTCATGTTCTATCGTACTTTCCTTTATAGCTCTTTTTGTGGCTTTCTGTTGACCTTTAAAATTTTCCCAATTTTCTAGTTTCATGCTGTTTTTGGTCACTTTGTATGCCTTCTCTTTCAATTTGATAGCCTCCTTTATTTCTTTAGACACCCATGGCAGATTACCCCTTTTGTTACAGTCCTTGCTTTTCATTGGAATATACTTTTGCTGAGCACTTTGAAAAATTGCTTTGAAAGTCCTGCACTGCTCGTCAACTGTCCCACCATAAAATCTTTGTTTCCAGTCTACTTTAGCCAAGTCCTCCCTCATTCAATTGTAGTTCCCCTTGTTCAAGCACAGGACACTGGTATTGGACTTTATGTTCACATTCTCCATCTGGATTCTAAATTCAACCATACTGTGATCACTCCTTCCAAGAGGATCTCTAACAATGAGGTCATTAATTATTCCTGTCTCATTAAACAGGACCAGATCTCGGATAGCTTGCTCCCTCGTTGGTTCCATTACATACTGTTCAAGAAAACTATCACGGATACACTCAACAAAATCGTCCTCAAGGCTACCCTGACCGAGCTGGTTCGACCAACTTACATGTAGATTAAAATCCCCCATGATAATTGCCGTACCATTTTTACAGGCATTAGTTATTTCTTTGTTTATTTCCCGCCCCAATGTGATGTTATTATTTGGTGGCCTATGGACTACGCCTATCAGTGACATTTTCCTCTTTCAATTTCTAATTTCCACCCAAATGGATTCAACCTCATTCTCCATAGAACCTATATCATCTCTCAGCACCGCCCTGATGGCGTCCTTGAATATCAGAGCTACACCACCTCCCTTACCTTTCTGTCTGTCCTTCCGAATAGTCTGGTACCCTTGGATATTTAACTCCCAGTCGTGACCATCCTGTAACCATGTCTCCGTAATGGCTACCAGATCATATTCATTCGCGATGATTTGTGCCGTTAACTCATCAACCTTGTTACGAATGCTACGAGCATTCAGGTAAAGTGCCTTTATGCTCGCTTTCTTACCCTCATGATTTCCAACATCTCTAATAACATCTCCTGAGATATCCTTCCTTTTTACTTCTTTCATAGTCTGCCTTGAACTTAAACCCTCCTGCACACATGCGAACCTGCTGCTTACCTTTTTATTTACCATCATACTCCCTGTCGTTTTCCCTTTCCCTTCCCCCCAATTCACAAGTTTAAAGTCCTAGTGAACACCTTATTTATCCTTTATGCAAGAACACTGGTTCCAGATCGGTTCAGGTGGAGACCGTCCCATTG
>NW_025969352.1:0-3337 GCF_021869965.1 Rhincodon typus
GGTCCTCTTTTATTAGATTTTCAAAGGCTCCCAATCTTCAGGCTTGTGATTTTCTTGGCAACCTTATGAGTTTCCTCTTTTGATCTAATTGAATCTTTAAATTTCCTTTTTTAGTTGATAGTTGAATTACTTTTCTAGGTTTTAGTTTTGCTTTATAGGGATGCATGTTTGTCGTAAACGATCTTTAAATTCATTAAATGCTAACCATTTTCCACCTGCCATTGTTTTTCTTCAATATACATTCTCAATTCAATCACAGTCAACTTGTTGCTCGTACTTTCAGTTTCCTTTGTTTAGATTTAGGACACTAGTTCCAGATTGAAATACATCATTTTCAAACTTAATATAAAAGAATTTTATATCATGGTCACTCTTCCCTAAAAGTTCTTTTGTAACAAGATTAAATTTTCTAGTATTACACAACTTTTCGTTGTGTAATACTAAATATAAAGTAGCCTGTCCCTCGTTGGCTCCTCAACATGGTTAAAAATTCTAGGAATTAGACCTCCACAGTGTTGGTGCTCATTAGATTTACAGCCTTTATGTATATTGGTCACCCATCATTATCACATTCCCCTTGCTGCATGCATCTGTAATTTCCTGGTTTGTACCACACTTGAAATTACCAAGACTGCTTGGTAGCCTCTGAACAATTCCATCAAGATTTGTTCACCAGGTCTTTTTAATGAACTTAAAATAATGTTAACTATAAACATAAACCTTATTCTTAAAAACGAGTAGTGAACACTGGTTAACATCTAATCTATGATCTGAAATCAGAACTATAACTCCTTAATTTCAAACAGACACACACTCATAAAACAAAAAGACTATTCTCTGCAGAGATATTTACAGCAAATAGAGAGAACCACCTTTATTGGCCAAGGGTCTAGAAACAAAAGAAAGAACAGAATGGCTGCTCACAATCTGCTGGGTTTCCTGCGGGCAAAACTGAATTACTGACAGACATGGACTGATAGTAGCACTTCAGTTCTAACTGCAAGCAACCTGGATCTGAGTCTTCAGGCACTGGTCACAGTCCAGGTTTTACAAGGTAATCAGAAATACTGGTACAAATGTGGAAATGTTACCAATTTCCTAGGAACTTCTACTGAGACTTCTTTCATTAGATGTGAGCATCGTGAGCAAGGCAGCATTTGTTGCACATTCCTAATCAACTTTGAAAAGGTAGTTTAAAGTTTTTGAGCTCCGGTTGTGGATGAGGTTGTAGACTTGCTCGCCGAGCCAGTGTGTTTGGTTGCAGACGTTTCGTCACCATGCTAGGTAACATCTTCTGTGCGCCTCTGTATGTGGACCAGATACTTAATTGCTCCAGCAACCATCCCAACACCCATAACGGAGCTGCATCAGGACATTATTCAAACGGGTCACAACACACTGCAGCAATCTGGAATTGTGCAAAGCAGAACAGGAGCACTTAAACGAAGTTTTTAAAAAGGAATGGATACCCAAAAAACACAATCCGCCATTACCTCTGTGACAGACCACAGTCAGACACACTAGTCACCCTACCATACATCAGAGACATATCAGAGATGACCACAAGACTACTCAGACCCCTAGGTATCAGGGCAGCCCACAAACCAACAACCACCCTGTACAGCTACTGACGAATGTAAACGGCCCCATACCTAAACCAACAAAACTAACGTAATATACAAAATACCATGCAAGGACTGTGAGAAATATTACATCGGCCAAACTGGAAGAAAACTGACAATAAGGATACAAAACACCAACTAGCCACCAAGAGACACAACAAATTCTCACTGGTCATGATATACACACGGACAAAGAACGACAAAATTCGACTGGGACAACACATCCATAATAGCACAAGCCAAACAGGGACATATCAGGGAATTCCTGGAGGCCTGGCATTCCAACCAAAACTCCATCAACGAACACATTGAACTGGATTCGATATACAAACCACTGAAAAACAGAACCGGAAGTAATACCAACCACCCCAGCAAACTGAGGCAGATAAGTAACAAGCAGGACAGAACACCAACACTTCACCAGAGGCGCACTGATGACGAAATGTCTACAACCAAACACACCAGCTCAGCGAGCACGTCTACAACCTTGAAAAGGTAGTAGCGAGCTGCTTTCTTCAATCACTGCAATCAATCTCATGTAGGTACATTCTGTGCTGTTAGAGAGAGAATTCCAGGATTTTGAGCCAATGACAGTGAAGGAACGGCAATGTCAAGAGTAGATAACAGAATTGGTAATTTGCCGGACTTGATTTATCCTGTTCTTTGTGAAACGAAACAGCTTGGCTAAGGAACACAAATTTTCAGTCCTACTGCCAGGATGTTCGCAGGGCAGTAGCTTTGTTGCACATATAGAAAGTGACTGGGAGAAATTAGGGGAATGAAATTAAGGGAAACTAAGGCAGCAAATTGGGTTAATAAGTGGTTAGAAAGGAGAAAGCAAACAGGATGTATTAAGTGCTGCTTCTTACGCATGACTGGAAATATGTACTGCTCAGAGACTGCTTTGGTTTACTGTGTACATTAATGATATTAACGATTAGAATATAGGGCGAGATGGTTTAGTGTTTATTCTTTTATCATAGATTATACAGGAGACTACATGGGCCATTGTGCCTGTTCTTTAAAACTGCCCAACTAGTTCCACTCCTTTGCACTTTTCCCAGAGCTCTGGAAATGTTTCCCTTTCAAGTATTTATCCATTATCCATTCCTCTTTTGAATCTACTTACACAACACACAAAAATAGAATATTGGAGCATGTGTAGGCCTTTTAGCCTTTCAAGCCTGCTCCATCATTCAATATGATCATGGCTGATGATCTAACTCAATTGCCTGTTCCTGCTTTTTCACCATATCCTATGATCTCTTTTGTCGGAAGAACTATATCTAATTCAATCTTGAAAACATTCAATGATTTAGCCTCAACCGCTTTCTGTGGCAAAGAATTACACAGGCTCACCACTTTCTAGGTGAAGAAACTACTACTCGTCTCAGTCCCAAAAAGTCCCTTTATCTGTGACTCCTGGTTCTGGACTCCCTGGTTATCAAGAAGATCCTTTCTGTATCTATCCCGTCTTCATCCTGGTAGAATTTTATAGGCTTCTAAGAGATGCCCTAGATCTTCTGAAATCGAGTGAATATGGTCCCACTATCCCAGGAATCAGTCTTGTAAACCTTCTTTGCACTCTCTCAATAGCAAGAACATCCTTCCTCAGATAAAGCGACCAAAACTGTAGTTTTGTGCCCTGAGCAGTTGCATAAAGATATCCCTGTTCATATAGTAAAATTCTCTCACAATGAAAGTCAACTTACATA
>NW_025969352.1:3837-11485 GCF_021869965.1 Rhincodon typus
ACAAGGTGCAGGGCTGGATGAACACAGCAGGCCAAGCAGCATCATAGCAGCAGAGAGGCTGACGTTTCGGGCCTAGACCCTTCATCAGAAAATAGGCCCGAAACGTCAGCCTCTCTGCTCCTATGATGCTGCTTGGCCTGCTGTGTTCATCCAGCCCTGAACCTTGTTGTCTCCTTCATTTAAATGATTGTTTGGAACTGTAAAGCGCAATGTCATGATTAACCTTTTATTTCCACAATTAAAAAACTCTTATTCAACTTGCTTTAATTTTGCTTCAGACTTTTCCATGCTAATGCACCCCAATTGGAAAGGGTTGGACGCCGAACATGAAATTTTAATGAGTGGCTCTCACCCCAGAGCAGCAGGTCCACAGAAACTGGTCCCTTGGCAAGTGATAAATGTAGGACCAGACCACTAACAACATGCAGTACTCCCCTTTTAAGTCAGCAAGTATAGCAGCATTTGCGGAGAGAGAAATTGTTTTCGAGTTCCGAAGAACGACCACCGGACTCGAAACGCTAACTCTGTGTTTCTCTCCGGCAGTTTCAATTCCTGTCACAGAAAGCAGATTATTTGGACGTTATGATGCCGTTGTTTGTGGGGTCTGGCTGCGTGAGGATTGGTCTCTGCCTCTTTGACATCACGAAAGCGAATGCTCTTCAAAAAGTACTGCACTGGAACTGAAACACTTAGTCGCGAATAAAGGTGTGAGCCGGTATCAACTTTTGTCTTTTTGGTGGGATCTTGCTGTGCACCCCTCATCTGTCCCATTTCCTACACGATGACGGCTGCTACACCTGAAAAGAAAAAGTATCTCATTGGCTGTAAAGTGATTTGGCCTATCCTAATAGGCATGATATTAATCCAAGTCTTTCTTTGTTGAGAGAGAGAATAAAAAACTGGCTACATATTGCAGATAAAAAAAACAATCTATTGATGTTTTTCAGTCAACGAGGCTGAGTTGCTCAATGGGTAAGGAACAAGGTGCCATTTTACACAAAAGGCGATCCTCCTGTGTATCATATTCCAAAACCTGCATGTGCTTTGACAACAAACCCAGTCAGTCCAAGAAGGGAAGGGAAGGATTTTCTCTGAACTGCTGACAGTCTGAAAGTTCAAGAGATTACTGAGGTATGTAAGTGCTGTCAATTTGTGAGATAGTATCAATTTCAAGTGTTCAACACCTTAAAAACATGAAATATCTGTGAAAGAAACAGCTGTGGAAGAAAGTGACAGCTTTGAAGAGGGTTTGACAGTGATAAATGATGCGGTAGACGCACCAAATTGACATTATAATGGCACACCCTTGGTGTATAGATCCAACTCCGAAGCTGTCTTTACCTTGCTCAATGCAACAGTCAAAGAACAAGGTGATTAATGTTTGCACAAAGTGACAGGGGTTCATATCATCAGCTTCCTTTGGTCTAAGGTATGGTATCAAGGCCTGAAGGGCATGCACAAACCATTTAAGATGGAGGTGAGGGGGAATTTCTTCTCTCATCTGGTCAATAGTCTTTGGAATTCCCTTCTCCAGGTGGCCTTTGGGTTCACTGATGGAGTATATTTAAGGCATGTCAGTCATGCTCATGTTTGCACCAGAACCTACTCAGATTCAAGAGACATGTCGATAGAACATGTACATGCACTACGCCTGTTTTAACAAGACAGATGCCGCTCATTTTACTTGCTCATTTCTCAGAATCGCATCCCGACCAATCAGAGCCAACCTGCCTCGTTTAAGGTTGAAACAAAACCTGACAGTTAACTGTCAATCGTCATCAACCAGTGCACTCTCCACGACAACACCTCTACCAGAGTCCATGTACCAACCGATCGGCACTCTCGCCTCAATCAGTGGTCAACGCTGGTTTCCCCCTTGAATTGAATTGGTATTCTTGCAAATTGTCCCAATGAGTGCAAAATGAAAGTCTTGTCTTTTTCCAATAATATCTCAGGGTGTTTGTTCCTTCTTGATCTCTCCAATGACTTTTTTTTTTGCTCCCCGGTGGTTGTCTCTTCGGAAGTATCCAATAACTCTTGGGGAGTTGCTGGCTCTAAGCTCTCCATTGAGACAACGACAAAACTGGGTTGTGATGTTAGCGATCAGGAGTAAAGGGCAGTCAGTTCCATAAACAGGGAAATGATATACAGTGTGTCAGCTTTGGATCCATGATCTGCTCAAAAAAAAACCTTATGAAACTTAACCGAGGAACAGCGTCTGGTGGCTGGCTTGCAAATTAAGTATCAATCAAATATGTACAAACAGTGCTGTACATGTAGCCCATAAGTGACCGAGCTCAAATGGCTGGCCATTAATAACCTCAACTGTGCACACCCCAACATGGTTCCTTCACTAACCACTCCCCCAGTCCCACCCCTCAAAGAATAGTTGGGACTGGAACAACTTTCCCTACGTCTTAATCTGCATCTCCTCAAAGGACAGAATCAAGGAATGTAAATTGACGTTTTCCTTTTCATTAATGTGGCCATTCAGTCTGGACAAGACTCACCTCCTGAGTGGAAAGCCACAGAGGGAAGCTGTGACCGAGCACTGAGCTGAGGTAAATAGGAGGTGCCGCTGTTGAGGCATTTTGCTAATAGTGAGACCTGAAGGAGCTGGGGCAGATGACGTCCCCACCCCCTAATCAAAGGCACCATTAGAGACCACTTTGTTGACATTTTATTGACAGCGGGCGGCGTGAGGATGATCCAGGAGGCAATTCGGCCCATCTTCAGGGGATGTGCTAGCTCCCTTGTTCTCTTAGGAGTGGTTGATCCATTTTGCCCCATAATTCCCCCAGCGGATGCAAGCGTTTGTAGGTTCCCGTTGCAGGAACTGTTGCAGGCTCCAGCTAAATTCATGAGGGAGCACCGAAACAAAGGGTAATAACCTCTTATCGACCTCAGAAACAACGTCTCCTCAACTGACCTGTGGCTGAGGAAGTTGGACAAATGATGAGGGAACTTAAGTTATTTCCTGTGCCACCGGCTTTTTGTTCCTTTGCCATCCTGTGTTTGATGTCAAATCAATGCCCTGCGATGGTTTCTTGCCAAGCCAGAGTGTTCCAAATAAACCTCTGGACACTGAAGCCAGGATAACCGTCCTTACAACACGTCCTGGCTCGCATTATGATGGCAGAAACAAGACTCCCTGCACTCCTACAGCACCTTCCGGAAGCCCAAGCTGAGGCGGTTGCACTTGACAGCCGCTGTTAAATCACCGTCACCGCTATCGTGCAGCAATTGTCTGACATTCCAATGCCGCAGCAGGGCACAGCAAGATCCTGCAAGGATCACCCCGTGATGAGCGGATGCTGTCTTTCCCAGCCGCGGGTTAGATATTGCCAGGATGCAATAGCATTCCTGATGACGTTTTCCCCACTAAAGTTTAGCTAGCGAAGCTGCTGAGGCACTTCAGGAAGACTTTACTGTGGCTTCATCTTGTCACAAGGCCACAAATCAGAGCTGAATCATGTGACATTTCATCACTTCTTTTGGTGATGTTTACTGCCTCATTAGAACAGCACAGTATCAGGTGGAGGGAATTGCATGATGGTAATGTCATGGGACTCAGTACGCCATAACTCCAAGCAGATGTGGGTTCAAATCCTACCATGGCAGATAGTGAAACTTAAAGTCAATTTGGAATAAAATGCTAGCCTCAGGGCGATGATGTTACCACACCAATTGCCTTTAAAAACTGTTAAAGTTGCCTACCCTCTCATTAGAGGGAGGTGGTGGCTTTACCAGAGGGTCACCAAACCTCAAGGTAAGGGGACAGGTTGAGAAGGAGAGTCCTTCGTGGTAACCTCAGCCAATGCAGGAATTGAACTTATACTGTTGGAGTTTCTCTCTGCATTGCAAACCTGCTCTCTGGCCAACTGAGCTAACCTTAAAACCCACTTGTTCACTAATTTACAGAAAGATATCTGCCACCCTTACCTGCTCTAGTAATTGAGTCCAGATCCACAGTGATCTAATTGATTCTTCAATGTTTCCTGGGCAATTACGGCTGAGTAATAGAGATGCTGGCTCAGCTAGTGAACTTTTTTAATATATTTATTCATTGGATGTGGGCATTGCTGGCTGAGCCGTCCCTAATTTCCACTTGAGAAGGTGGTGGTGAGCTGCCTTCTTGAACCGCTGCAGTCCATCTGCTGTGGGTTGACCCACAATGCTATTAGGGAGGGAATTCCAGGATTTTGACCCAACGACAGTGAAGGAATGGTGACATATCTCCAAATCAGAATGGTGAATGTTTTGGAGGGGAGCTTGCAGGGGGTGGGGTTTCCATGTATCTGCTGCCCTTGTCCTTCTAGTTGGAAGTGGTCGTGGGTTTGGAAGAAAATTTCTGCAGTGCATCTTGTAGATGGTACACACTTCTGCTACTGAGCGTCGGTGGTGGAGGGAGTGGATGTTTGTGGATGTGGTGCCAATCACGCGGGGGCTGCTTTGTCCTGGATGGTGTCGAGCTTCTTGAGTGTTGTTGGGGCTGCACCCATCCAGGTCAAGTGGGGGGTATTCCATCACACTCCTGACTTGTGCCTTGTAGATGGTGGACAGGCTTTGGGCAGTCAGGAGGTGAGTTACTTGCCACAGTATTCCCAGCTTCTGGCCTGCTCTTGTAGCCACTGCGTTAATGTGGTGAGTCCAGTTGAGTTTCTGGTCAATGGTAACCCCCAGGATGTTGATAGTGGGGGATTCAGTGATGGTAACACCATTGAATGTCAAGGAGTGGTTAGATTGTCTCTTATTGGAGTTGGTCATAGCCCGGCATTTGTGTGGCTTGAATGTCACTTGCTACTTGTCAGCCCAAGCCTGGATCTTGTTGTATGTGAACATGAGCTGCTTCAGCATCTGAGGAGACACGAATGGTGCTGATCATTGTGCAATCATCGGCGAACATCCCCACTTCTGACCTTATGATGGAGGGAACATCATTGATGAAGCAGCTGAAGATGGTTGGGCCTAGGACACTACCCTGAGGAAGTCCTGCAGAGACGTCCTGGAGCTGAGATGACTGACCTCCCACAACCACAACCATCTTCCTATGTGTCAGGTATGACTCCAACCACTGGAGCGTTTGCCCCCTGATACTCATTGATTCCAGTTTTGCTAGGGCTCCTTGATGCCACACTCGGTCAAATGCAGCCATGATGTCAAAGGCTGTCACCTCTGGAATTCAGCTCTTTTGTCCACGTTTGAGCCAAGGCTGTAATGTGGTCAGGAGCTAAGTGGCCCTGGCAGAACCCAAACTGGGCGTCACTGAACAGATTATTTCTGAGCAGGTATTGCTTGATAGCAATGTTGATGACACTTTCCATCACTTTACTGATGTTTGAGAGTAGACTGATGGGGCTGGGTTGGACATGCCTTTTTTGTGTGTAGGATTTACCTGGGCAATCTTCCACATTGTTGGGTAGATGCCAGTGTTGTAACTGTACTGGAACAGCTTGGCTAGGGGAGTGTCAAGTTCTGGAGAACAAGTCTTCAGTACTATTGCCAGAATGTTGTCAGGGCCCGTAGCCTTTGCAGTATCCAGTATCTCCACAATGCCCTCATCGTGTGGACAAATGGAACAAAGATCAGTGAAAACCCTTTTTACCCTTAATGCCAGCGATACCTCCCCTGTCTTCTTCAGGATAGTGCTATGGAAAAAAAACAGAAATCGCTGGAAAAGCTCTGCAGGTCTGGCAGTGTCTGTGGAGAGAAATCAGAGTTAACTTTTCAGGCCGAGTGACCCTTCCTCAGAACAGTGACCCTTCCTCAGTGCTATGGAATCTGTCTAGCCAAGAGGCATGATTACAGGACATTAGTTTTAAGTCTTCTCTGACAAGCAACTCTTCTAAGTGCTGGTGTGGGTGTTGTGTTTAAATCACTCCCGTGACACTAGGCTTTAAGGGTAAACACCTTTGCGGTTGTGAAGCGGCTGAGGAAGGGAAATCCTTCTTGGACCCCCAATGGCTAGAGGTGGAAAATCGTTAAAAGATGAGTCAAGGTCTGACGTTGGGGTGTCAGCCCGATCATTAGCTGGATTGATCTTTCTGTGTAGAGGGATCAATTCAGCTCGCATTCCCATGAATATCCACACATGGGATTGCGTGGTGACATTGAAATGCAACCATCACGTATTGGCCAGGACTTTGGGGAGACAGCCGTCCTGTGAAATAAAATGGAATCTCTTTCCCCGACAGACAGATGGCTTGTCTGTCTAACACATCATCTGAGATAACTCCACAGAGGCCGGTATCCCATCACCAAGTCACCCTTTATTTACACGTGCTCAGTACATGACACTGACCCAGCTTGATCAGAGCCAGCTCTCAGAGTGAACAGAACCCCCTGACACTCCTGTTTATATCAGTCAGCTAGGACTCCCTGATTGGACCAGGTTAACAGCCCCAATCAGGGAGGTCATACTCTATGAGGTCCACCCGGCTGACCTCATTATAACCATCGTAGACCGGGTCTTTGACAGTGTGCTGGACTGGAGCACCAGCCTTGATCTCGCTTGGAGTAGGGCTTTGGGACTCGGAACTTCAAGTTCCAGGTGCGTCACCAGCTAACACATGAGATGGTTGATGGAAGGCAAAATGTTAGCGAAGGAATGTCTGCCCAGATTGGTGTGAATTCACTCACAATGCTAGGACAAGTAGATCATTTGAAAAAGCCTAAACTTACGTTTGGGGATTGGGAGAGTGGAAAGAAGATGGTATGGGTAGTTGACAATCTCCTTTGCTCAGGATCAGCCTGGAGTCTAGACTCTGTTCAGAGTACCTGCTACTAAATTGGCCCATTCTTTTACCCCCCTATTTAAACTGATTGGCAGTCAGCAAAAGCACAAAACTTGGATCATTTAAACATCAGGGAATTTAAATGCAGTGAAAGAAATTTGAAAAATGCTGATGCAAAATAGAAATGGGACAAAGATAAGAAAGTTTAATTGTGCGGTGACTCAGACTGCTCAGGAAGTAAAGACATTTTTGTTTTGGTTACACCCTGCTCTCTGTGTGTTGTCTGTGTGATTTTATTAGAATTAAGGCACAGTCCCAGGGCCCAGTGCAGCTTTAGTAGTGAATCAGCCCGGGAGGTGTGCACAGGAAGATCCTGTGTGTCAATTGTTTGCAAAGAGTGGGGCAACAGTAATAACAATTTGTCACTGTGGCACAGCTCCTGGTCTTTGATCTGAATCAGGCGGTTGTGGGTTCAAGTCCCACTCTGGGACTTACATGTGCAAAAAACAAATCAAGTCAGAGGGTGTGCTGCAATGTTGGAGATACCACCTTTCCATGAGCTCCTTAAGTTACATCTACCTTGCTCAAAAAATCCATCTCCTCAAGGGGAGAGAAATCCTCCGAGCCCTGCCCATTATCTCGGTCCATGCGACTAAAACAGACGGCAGGATTAACACAATTAACAAAAACTTCTGGTGAAAGTCAGCAGGCACGGCAGGATCTGTGGAAATAAAACAAAGCTGACGTTTCACCAGAACTGTAACCAGTCAGGAAAAGGTGATACTCATCCTGAACGGGGGCAGTGGGGAAAGACATGATTGGATAAATGGAACAAAAACAGAAGTTGCTGGAAAAGCTCAGCAGGTCTGGCAGCATCTGTGAAGGAGAAAACAGCGTTAACGTTTCGGGTCCGG
>NW_025969352.1:11985-15591 GCF_021869965.1 Rhincodon typus
TACACACACACATATATATACTATACACACACATAGATACACAGATATATATACTATACACACACACACTCACACACACGCACGTACACACATACTCACACACACGCAGTCACACACACACAGACACTCACACACACACACAAACACACACAGACACTCACAAACAAACACAGACACTCTCTCTCACACACACACACACACACAAACACACATTCACACACACTTACACGGACACACACACACTCACAAACAAACACAGACACTCTCTCTCTCTCACACACACACAAACACATATCCACACACACTCACACACAGACACTCACACACACTCACACACAGACACTCACATACAGATACACACACACAAACAGGCACTCATGTGCACACACTCACACATAGGCACAAACACAGACACTCTCACACACACACACACTCATATACAGACACACACACACAGACACACATTCACACACAGTCACTCACACACAGACACACTCTCTCACTCACACACACATACACTCTCTCTCACACACACACACACACACACACTCACACACACGTACACTCACACACACACACACACACACACACGTACACTCTCACACACACACACACACACATACAGATGGACACACACACACACACATAGAGACACTGAGACACAAATATATATGCACATACTCACACAAACACAGAGACAGAGACAGAGACAGAGACATATATATATATGTATGCACACACTAACACACACACAAAGACACAGATATACATTCACGCACTCATACACATATCAAAGTTCCCTCTAGGCTGCACGGCTGCACACAAACACTGACACAGAGACACACATATATACACACACCACACGCCCACAAATATACACGCAGAGAGGCAGATATAAGCACATATACACAGGCACTGATACTGACACAGAAATATACACATGTACGCACATTCAGAGAGAGACAGGTGGGTATACATGCATTTATAGATGCACCAACACACAGACACAGATTTACACCTACAAACACACACAGAGACACGTAGACACTGACGTACATGGACATGCACACAGAGACGAGCACACCGACACAGATATTTACATAAACACATAATATTTTAGCACACATTCCACTAACATTGTGTTTTGTTTCAAAATTATATCATTTGTTGCATGTAATCTTTTGTGAAAGAATTATCTGTGTCCCTTTTCTCGTTATAGCATTATTTACAGGCTCCCGGTTTAGCAGGGGCACAGCGGAACACAGTTTCCCAGAGACTAAGAGAATATGTTGGAAGCCTCCTGCCAACTCAAATCAATATGCTGATTCCCTCTCCCCACGTAGATTCTGACCTTCCCCCCCCACTCTCTACTCCACTACCTTTCCCCAGACACATGCTTGCCACATGCAGTGAAACTGAACAGGATTTGCTTAAGCTTAATTCAATTTTCCCACAACGCTCCTTCAGACCACCATGAACCGGAAAAGTCTTCCTGCTATTAGTGTGTGAGATGAGATTCCGTGTGCCATTCCTGCTCCCTGTTTGAAGCAGGGGGAGAAGAGCGAGGGGGAGGGAAGGATTATTTTCCTGTCAACTCACAAATTACAACTTTGAGTGCTTCAGAGAGAGACCTGGTTGCTTGTTAATTTGTTCAGGGAAGGAGCATGGAGAGAATGTGGTAATGAAATGAAGGGAGATAGCCATTAACTGGGGACCCTGTCAGGATCAGCAAGCTCTTGTTGGAATATATTGAAACTTGCTGGACAAGCGAGACATCACTGCATTCATCAGGACTCGCACACAAGAATGCCAAATTTCATATCATCACAACATTTTATACTGTTGGAGAAAAGGGTGCTGTAGTTTGGCAGTCCAGTGTAGTTACCTGGGAGAATGGTGAATATATCAGCCCCTGATGCTATCCCACCCCATGCCGATAAGACCATAGGAGCCATAAGAAATAGGCACAGGAGTAGGCCATTTGGCCCCATATTTTAGGAGATGGTCCTCTCAGGCAGATGGGATGCGGACCCTGGGATTGTGGCACACTGGTAGTGTCCCTACCTCTGAGCCAGGAGGCCTGAGTTCAAGGCCCACCTGCTCCAGAGATATGTAATAACATCCCTGAACAGGTTGGTTGGGGAAACATCACTGACCCCAGGAGTCCACTCTTCCCCCTGCCCCTTTCCTGTGGCAAAAATGCCCACTGCAGTTGATGGTCACGATGGGAGAGTTATGGACACCCAGCGCCCTCTGTGTCAGCAATGACCGCCAGCTCAAAATGCTCCTCGATCACCCTGCCTGCCCACCCTGCTGTCCCCTGGGCACAGCACTGGCGGCATCTCCTTGAATCACAGACTCAGGTTTGTGGAGTGCAATGTGCTCTCACATCCTGCTGATGTAGGGGCCACCAGGAACGAGCAGAGAATTGTAGCCCATCCCCCATGTAAGCCACAATGTCCACCTTTTGTGATGACTTGAAATTTGGCATTCTTGTGTGAGAGTCCTGATGAATGCAAGACGAGAAGGTGCAGTGACATCTCTCTGACCAGCAAGTTTCAATACATTTCAATCAGAGCTTCCTGGTCCCAACAGGTTCCTCAGTTAATGACGATTTCCCTTATTGTCATTGCTACCTGGTAACAAGTAATTGTCTCTCCACTTTCCTTCCCCAAACAAAATTAACCAGTAACTGGGTCTCTCCCTGAAGCATTTGAAGTTTTTATTTCCACCTTTTGCACCATCCACTTGTTGGTATGAAGCTCCAGTCAACTCATCCTGAGTATTATTTCTGCAGATCGCCTTGGGACCTCCCTGTCTCCCTGTGAGAGATGGGGGAGGCAGGGTCTTTGAATATCCTCAAGACAGAGGTTAGATTCTCAATAAGGAAAGTGGGTGGAGGGTTATCCAATGTAGGCAGGAATGTGGAATAATCGAAAGGCCGAGTGGCCTACCTCTGTTCCTAATTAGCATGTCTTCACCCTTCCCCCCTCCTTCCTGTGAGGTCCTGCAGCAAGAGTACACTCAGCTTACCTGGGTCATCCGTTGTCACATCTCTCATTTGGGCGTCACATCTCTCATTTGGGCATCACATTTGGGAGGCACGGTGGCTCAGTGGTTAGCACTGCTGCCTCACAGCTCCAGGGACCCGGGTTCGAATCTACCCTCGGGCGACTGTCTGTGTGGAGTTTGCACATTTTCCCTGTGTCTGTGTGGGTTTCCTCTGGTTTCTTCCCACTATCCAAAGATGTGCAGGCTAGGGTGGATTGGCCATGCTAAATTGCCCTTAGTGTTCAGGGATATGTAGATTAAGTGGGTTATAGGGGGGATGCTCTGAGGGTCGGCATGGACTTGTTGGGCCAAATGGTCTGTTTTCACACTGTAGGGATTCTATGATTCAATGATTTCTCCTCATGTATCCATTCAGCTCTGGGGGAGTCAGCAGTGTGGTACTGATGCCAGACCAGCAACTGAAAGACCCAGGTGATTTTCTGGGGAGCAGGGTTCTAATCCTGCCACCGCCCATGGTGGCATCTGAATTCAACTTTGGGCAGCATGACGGCTCAGTGGTTAGCACTGCTTCCTCACAAGCGTCAGGGACCAAGG
>NW_025969353.1:0-15589 GCF_021869965.1 Rhincodon typus
TCTACACCTTGTTATCTCAGATTCTCCAGCATCTGTAGTTCCTACTATCTCTGAAACAAACAGAATGGAACTGATTTAGCATTCACTGAACTCAGTCTAACTTCAATACTTCGCGCAACATACAGATTCCAGAAGACCTTTCACTTCTTATTTCATGTATTTTTAAAATTTTACTGATCCACAAACACAAAAACACACTCAAACACACACATACACTCATACACTGCCTCTCTCTTTCTTTTCTCTCTCACAGACACACATATACACACATGCACTTATACTCACATACCAACACACACTGTCTCTCTCTCACACATGCACACTCACAAGCACACACTCACAATTATACATATGCACACAGACTGTCTCTCTCTCACACATACACACACACACACAGACAAACACACACACAGACAGACACACACACACAGTATCTCTCTTTCACATACACTCATGTTCTCACAGACATATGCATACTCTCACATACACACTCTCTCTCATACAACACACAACTGTGCACATACAGTCTCTTTCTCTTTCACACACACTCATACACACACACTCACACACACACACACTCTCACACACATACACATACAGACAGACACTCACACACACACTCTCACACACACACCACACTCACACACACTCTCACACATACACATACACATACACTCATACACACACACTCTCACACACATACACACATACACACTCACACAAACACACTCTCACACACACACTCTCATACACACACACACACACACATACACTCACACAGACACACACACACACACACAGACACACAGACACAAACACAGGATACTGTAGATGGTATAGATGATGGACAGACTTTGGCGAGTCAGGAGGTGAGTTACCCACTGCAGGATTCCTAGCCTCTGCCCTGCTTTAGTAGCCACTGTATTTATGTGGTGAGTCCAGCTTCTGGTCAATGGTGACCCACTAAGATGTTGATAATGGGGAATTCAGCAATAATAAGGGTATTGAATATCAAGAGGTGATGGTTAGATTCTGTTTTGTTGGAGATAGTCATAGCCTGGCATTTGTGTGGTGCGAATGTCACTTTCCGCTTGTCAGCCCCAAGCCTGGATATTGTCCAGATCTTGTTGCATGTGAACATGGACTGCTTCAGTATCTGAGGAGTCACAAATGGTGCTGAACATTGTGCAATCATCGGCGAACATCCCCACTTCTGACTTTATGATGGAGGGAAGGTCATTGATGAAGCAGCTGAAGATGGTTGGGCCGAGGGCACTACCCTGAGGAACTGCTGCAGAGATGTCCTGGAGCTGAGATGACTGACCTCCCACAACCACAACCATCTTCCTTTGTGTCAGATATGACTCCAACCAATGGACAGTTTGCCCCCTGATACTCATTGATTCCAGTTTTGCTGGGGCTCCTTGATGTCACACTCAGTCAAATGCGGCCTTGATATCAAGGGCTGTCACTCTCACCTCACCTCTGGAATTCAGCTCTTTTGCCCATGTTTGAACCAAGGCTGTAATGAGGTCAGGAGCTGAGTGGCCCTGGCGGAACCCAAACTGGGCGTCACTGAGCAGGTTATTGCTGATCAGGTGCTGCTTGGTAGCGCTGTTGATGACACCTTCCATCACTTTACTGATGATCGAGAGGAGACTGATGGGATGCTAATTGGCCGGGTTAGTTTAGTCCTGCTTTTTATGTACAGGTCATACTTGGTCAATTTTCCACATTGTCGGGTAGATACCAGTGTTGTAACTGTACTGGATCAGCTTGGCTAGGGGAGCAGCAAGTTTTGGAGCACAAGTCTTCAGTACTATTGTCGGAATGATGTCAGGGCCCATAGCCTTTGCAATATCCAGTGCCTCCAAATGTTTCTTGATATCATGTGGAGTGAATCGAATTGGCTGAAGACTGGTATCTGTAACGCTGGGGATCACTGGAGGAGGCTGAGTTGGATCATCCACTCGGCATTTCTGGCTGAAGATTGCTGGGAGTGCTTCAGCCTTATCTTTTGCACTGATGTGCTGGGCTCTTCCATCACTGAGGATGGGGATATTTGTGGAGCCTCCTCCTCCAGTGAGTTGTTTAATTCTCCACCACCATTCACAGCTGGATGTGGCAGGACTGCAGAGCTTAGATCTGATCCGTTGGTTGTGGGATCACTTAGCTCTGTCTATCACTTGCTGCTTATGCTGTTTGGTGTGCAAGTAGTCCTGTTTGGTGGCTTCACCAGGTTGATACCTCATCCTCAGGTATGCCTGGTGCTGCCCCTGGCATGCCCTCCTGCACTCTCCATTGAACCAGGGTTGATCCCTTGGCTTGATGGTAATGGTTGAGTGGGCGATATGCCGGGCCATGAGGTTACAGATTGTGCTGGAGTACAATTCTGCTGCTGTCGATGGCCCACAGAGCCTCATGGATGCCCAGTCTTAATAAATTAAGTGAGCTCCTGAAATATTAATTGAATTTACATCCCACCAGCAGCAGTGCTGAGATTTGAACCCATATCCCCAGAGTATTAACCCGAACCTCTGCAGTATGTGTGTAATGACATTGCCATGAGAACTCTCCTTTCTCCCTAACCTGTGTTAGATTTACCTTTTAATGCCTCAGTCTTTGAAACAAAATAGGTGCTCTATTCTCATGCAATTTAGTACCTTTACATAGAAATCTATAAAATAGGAACAGGAGTAGACTATTCGGCCCCTCGAGACTGCTCCACCATTCAACATGATCATGACTGATCATCCAATTCAGTCCCTTGGTCCCACTTTCTCCACCATATCCTTTAAAGCCCTTTAGCAATGAGAGCTGTTATAAAATCATAGAATCCCTGCAGTGTGGAAACAGCCCTTCGGCCCAACATGTTCACACCGACCCTCCGAAGAGCATCCCACCCAGATCCATCCCCCTACCCAATCCCTGAAACCCTGCATTTCCCACGGCTAATGTTCACACCCCTGAACACGATGGAGAATTTAGCTCGGCCAATCCACCTAACTCGCACATCTTTGGACTTGCATATCTAACTCCTTGAAAACATTCACTGTTTTGGCCTCACTTGCTTCCTGTGGCAGAGAATTCCACCGACTCCTGGCTCTCTGGGTGAAGACATTTCTCTCCATCTCAGTCCTAGCTTGTATTCTTAGACTGCGGCCCCCTGGTTCTTGTCTCCCCTGGTCAGCGGGAACATACTTCATGTGCTCACTGTGTCCATGAAATTCTGCGTTAGAATTCTAGAGGTTTCTATGAAATTTCCCCCTCACTGTTATAAACTCCAGTGAATATAGTCCTAACCGATCCAGTCCCTTTTCAGACATGAGTCCTGCCATCCCAGAGTTCAGTCTGGTAAATCTTTGTTGCCCTCCCTCCATCACCAGAATATCTTTCCTCAGATACGGAAACCAAAACTGCACACAAGTGTCCAGATGTGGTCTCACCAAGGCTCTGTACAATTGTAGTAACACATTCCTGCTCCTGTACTCGAACCCTCTCGCTATGAAGGCCAACGTATCATTTGCCTTCTACACCACCTGCTGATTACCTTCAGCAACTAGTGTATAAAGACAGGGAGACCTAGGTGTCCAGGTACTATCTTAAAATTTGCATCACATATAGACAGGCTGGTGAAGAAGACATTTATCACGCTTGCCTTCATTGCTCAGACCTTTGAGTATAGGAGTTGGGACGTCATGTTGAGGTTGTACAGGATTTTGAGGGGGGCCTCTTCTGGAGTACTGTGTCCAGTTCTGGTCGCTCTGTTACAGGGAAGATATTATGAAACTGGAAAGGGTTCAGAAGAGATTTACCAAGATGTTTCTGGGAATGGAGGGTTTGAGTTATGAGGAGAGACTGGATAGTTTAGGACGTTTTTCATTGGAGCGTAGGAAGTTGAGGGTGACCTTATAGAGGTTTATAAAATCATGGGGGTTATGGATAAGGTGAATGGCAGGGGTCTTTTCCATTAGGTAGGGGATCTCAAGACTAAGGGACATATTTTTAAGGTAAGAGGAGAAAGATTTTAAAAAAGACATGAGGGGCAATTTTTCACAGATATTGGTTCATGTGTGGAATGAACTTCCAGAGGAAGTGATGGATGTGGGTGCACTTACAACGTTTAAAATATACTTGGATAAGTACATGAATAGGAAAGGTTTGGAGGGATAATGGGCCAAACAAAGGCAAATAGGACTCTCTTTTAGTCATGGAAACAGGCCCTTTGGCCCAAACTGATCCATGCTGACCATGGTGCCCACTCAGCTGGTTCCAATTGCCCGCATTTGGTCCATATCCCGCTAAACCCTTCCCATCCATGTACCTATCCAAATGCTTTTTAAATGTTGTTATTGTACCTGCCTCAAACACTTTCTCTGGCAGCCCATTCCATATACACACCACTCTCTGTGTGAAGAATTTGCCCCTCAGGTCCTTCTTAAATCTATCCCTTCTCACTTTAAACCCCATACCCTCTAGTTTTCAAATCCCCATCCCTGGGAAAAAGACTATATACATTCATCTTGTCTATGCTCGTCATGATTTTATACACCTCAATAATGTTACACCTCGATCTCGTATGTTCCGAGGAATAAAGTCCTATCCTGGCCAACCTCTCCCTATAACTCAGGCCTACTAGTCCTGGCAACATCCTCATAAATCTTCTTTGCACACTATCCAATATAACTATGCTTTTCCTATAACAAGGAGACCAAAACTGTACACAATACTCCAAGTGCGTCCTCACCAATGACTTATACAACTGTAACATAATGTCCCAATTGCTATACTCAATGCCTTGACCGATGAAGGCCAGCATGCTAAATACCCTGTCTACCTGTGATGCCACTTTCAACGAACTATGTACTTGTACTCCTGGATCCCTCTGTTCCACAACACTCCTCAGGACCTTACCATTTACTGTATAAGTCCTACCTTGGTTTGACTTTCCAAAGTGCAACACCTCACACTTATCTGTATTGAATTGCATTTGCCGATCCTCAGCCCACTTCCCCATCTGATCAAGATGCCTCTGATATTTTTGATAACCTTCTTTACTATCAACAATATCTCCTAATTTTGTATCATCTGCAAAATTACTAATCATGCCTTTTACGTTCACATCCAGATCATTTGTCGAAATAACAAATAACAAAGGTCCCAGCACCGACCCCTGTGGCACATCACTAGTCACAGGCCTCCAGTCCAAGAAACAACCTTCAACCATCACCCTCTGCTTCCTGCCATTGATCCATATTGAATCCAATTAGCTAGCTCACCCTGGATCCCATGTGATCTAACCTTCATGACCAGCCTGCTATGCAGGACCTTGACAAAGGCCTCACTAAAGTCCATATAGACAACATCCACTGCCCTACCCTCAACTATCCTCTTGGTTACCTCTTTGAAAAACTCTAAAAGATTTGTCAGACATGACTTCCTGTGCACAAATCCATACTGACTATCCCTAATCAGACCTTAACTATCCAAATGTTGGTTGATCCTGTCCAATATCCTCTCCAGTATCCTCAGTATCCTCTCCAATAATTTGCCTACCACTGACGTTAGGCTCACTGGCCTGTATTTCCCTGGCTTGTCTTTGCTAGCTTTCTGAAGCAATGGAACAACATTTGCCACCTTCCAATCTCCAGTTACTGGAGATTAGGTGCTGGCATGGACTGGGTTGAAAAGATTGTTATTCTGAACATCTAATGTACTTAGTTTTCTAATACATTCCTATGATCTGTCATTGTGGACGTTTTTATTTCTTTACTTTTTGATTTTTTTCCGAAGAATTTGTTCTTAAAATCTGTACCGAGGTACCCTTGTGCCTAAGATGGCACTGTAATGTGGCAACTTGTAAACTTTTCACTGCACTGATCTGAGCACATGTGACAATAAAGGTAATTCAATTCGATTCGAATTAGTTTGGGATTATGGTCAGCATGGACTGGTTGGACCGAAGGGTGGGTTTCTGTGCTGTATGGCTCTATGACACTTGGGTCCCCTTACACCTTCCTCTTTCACAGTTTATCGACATTCAGATAATAATCTGCCTTAATATACACACATTTAAGAATATATACATTTCCTGATGTGTGAAGTCAGGATTTCTGACTGGCTCTCATGTCCTATACTTTGCAGCAACATTTTATTGAATAGGCTCAATATATTCTGTAGAGGCAGAAGAAAAAACTTGCATCAAAGCCAATCAGAGACGTTCAGCTCTGTGATGGAAATCACCGTCACTATGGCACTGTGGAATAGACCTGGAGGCAGACGTATAGAATACATTTCAGACAAGGAGGCTCCCAAAGCTGACCTGTATTGTCCAGGCCACTCTCAGGGTTAATGAGTCATTGTAGCTACAACTGGGGTTCTCTATACTGAGGGGAAACATCCAGTTCCAGAACTCAACACAATTCTATTGAAAACTGGACACCACACAGGAAATTGTCTCATCAACTGTGCCACTCCATTACAATGAAAAACTTGACTTGTTTCCAGCTGAATTCTGCAGTTTTCATTGTTTCATTGGTGAAAGCACAATGTTTGGAGAGTTGGATGATACTGCAGAATGAAGCAGCGTCTTTTCATCATTGCTGAGTGCCTTGACAGGCCGGGACAGTGTGTCCCTTTGAGCTGTAACATGGTGTAAAGGTCAGAAGGCTCACATCCTAGGTAAACTGAGCCAGCTGCAGCGGCAGCAACAGAGCTACACTACCCCTGAGCAAGAAGGCATTGTCATAGCAGGAGCCCTTTCTGCTTTCAATCTCACCTTTATCTTTATTTCATTTTCACTTTCTATCTCTCTCGACTTGGATAAACATATGGATGATAATGGAATAGTTTAGGTTAGATGGGCTTCAGATTGGCTTCACAGGTTGGTGCAACATTGAGGGCCGAAGGGCCTGTACTGCGCTGTAATGTTCTATGTTCTATGTTCTATCTGTTTCCTCATCTCCGTCTTCTTTCGTCCTTTCTCTCTCTCTCTCTCTCCCTTTACTTTAATGTCGTTCTCTCTCGTTTCATTGTCATGGGCAGGAAGGTAATTTAACTATCTTTTATTGGGAATGGCCTAGTGGTACAATTGCTAAATGTATGAATCCTGTGACCCGGGTAACGTTCTGGGGACCTGGGTTCGAATCCCGCTACAACAGATAGTAGAATTTGGATTAAATAAAAGTCAGGGATCTAATGATGACCCCGTGAATCCATTGTTAGTTGTCTGAAAACCTATTTGGTTCACTAATGCCCTATAGGGAAGGAAACTGCCATCCTTACCTGGTCTGGCCTATATGTGACTCCAGATCCACAGCAACATGGTTGACTCTTAACTGCCCTCTGGGCAATTAGGAATGGGCAATAAATGCTGGACTGGCCAGAGACACCCACATCCCATGAATGAATAAAAAAAAATTATTAGCATCAAATGACAGTCTTAAAGACATGGTGTTGTTGCTAAGGTTTGTCACTTGTGCCTCAGCTGGTTTCTTATCTCAGAGATGGAGACTCTTGGCTCGAGTCCCACTGTACAGCTCCAGCACCAGTAATATCAAAGGCTGATGTGTCAGTGCGAGGGGGTAATGCTCATTTGCTCCTGCTGTCTTTGCATGAGAAATCAAACTAAAACCCACTCCTCCTCCAGCATTTGGTCGAAAATATCGCTGGGTTGTTTCAGAGAACAGTGAGTGTTAACCAAAGATATCTGAGGTCGGTGGGTGGGGGGGTACTTATCCCTCAAAAAATAACATTGGTTACAAACTTGGCTTGATGATAGGAGACAGAGAGGGTGGTGGTGGTGGAGGGTTTTTGTTTGGACTGGAGGCCTGTGACCAACGGTGTGCCTCAAGGATCGGTGCTGGGTCTAATGTTGTTTGTCATTTATATAAACGATTTGAATGAGAATACAGGAGGCATGCTTAGTAAGTTTGCAGATCTTACCTAAATTTGTGGTATAGTAGACAGGAAAGATGGTTATCTAAGTGCGCAACAAGATCTTGATCAGATGGGCTGACGAGCGGCAGATGGAGTTTAATTTAGGTAAACCTGAGGTTATTACATTTTGGTAAGACAAATAAGGGCAGGGCTTACACAGTTAATGATAGAGTCCTGGGGAGTGTTGTCAGAGAGACCTAAGGGTGCAGGTACATAGTTCCTTGAAACTGGCGCCACAGGTGGGCTGTTTGGTGAAGAAGGCATTTGACATGCTTGCCTTTATTGGTCACAGCATTGAGTATAGGAGTTGGAACATCATGCTTTGGCTGTACAGGACATTCGTGAGACCACTTTTAGACGATGGTGTACAATTCTGGTCTCCCTGGTACAGGAAAGACGTTGTTAAACTTGAAAGGGTTCAGAAAAGATTTACAAGGAAGTTGCCAGGGTTGGAGGGTTTGAGCTATAGGGAGAAGCTGAATAGGCTGGGGCTATTTTCCCTGGAGCATCAGAATTCGAAGGGTGATCGTATAGGGGTTTATAACATCGTGGGGGGGATGGATAGGGTGAATAGCCAAGGTCTTTTCCCCAGGGAAGGGGTCTCCAAAACTAGAGGGCATAGGTTTAAGGTGTGAGGGGAAAGATTTTAAAAGGACGTAAGGGGCAACTTTTTCACACAGAGGGTGGTGTGTGCATGGAATGAGCTGCCAGAGGAAGTGGTAGAGGCTGGTACAATTAAAAGGCATCTGGATGGGTACATGAACAGGAAGAATTTGATGGGATATGGGTCAAATGCTGGCAAATGAGACTGGATGAGTTTAGGATATCTGGTCAGCATGGATGAGTTGGACCGAAGGGTCTGTTTCCATGCTGTATGTCTCTATGACTGTATGTGGCAGTCCTTCCTTAACCCTGTCCTGGGGGTGTTTGATGGGGACAGTGTAGAGGGATCTTTACTCTGTATTTAACCCTGTGCTGCCCCTGTCCTGGGAGTGTTTGGTGGAGAAAGTGTAGGAAGAGCTTTACTCTGTATTTAACCCTGTGCTCTCCCTGTCCTAGAGTGTTTGGTGGGGACAGTGCAGATGGACCTTTACTCTGTATCTAACCCCGTGCTATCCCTCTTCTTAGAGTGTTTGTGGGACACTGTGCTTAGTAATCACTTGTTAAGACAAGACCAAAGTCTGTTCTGATAAAAGACCTCTCCACAGATGCTGTCTTAACCTGCTGTGAATTTGTAGCAATGTCTGTTTTTATTTCACACTATCAGCATCTGCATTATTTTGATTTTACTGACCTCCATTCATTACACCTTCTACGTTGCTACGTGCAGCAACTACGTTACTGAGTTGAGGTAATATTAGATAATCAAGCTCTGTCATTGTGCTTCTAGTGGTTGGTAAACACCAGCAGGGATATGTTGGGCCAAAAGGCCTGTATGTGTGCTATGCATTCTCAGTGAACTGCATTGTAGGACACCAGGCCAGATGTATAAAAGCCTTCCACCCACATCATGAACATAACGACTTTGATCTTCCACCGTGCATTGCAACAAGTTTGCCTGTGGTACAATTGGGCCAGTGTTTCTTAGAAACATAGAAAATAGGGACAGGAGTTGGCTATTTGAGTCCACGCCAGCCCTCCCCACTACCGCATCACTGTAATCCAACATTTCCCATGGCTAATCCACCTCGCTTGCACATCCCTGGACATTACAGGTAATTTAGCATGGCGAATCCACCTTAACCTGCACATCTTTGGACTGTGGGAGGGAACCCACGCAGACACGGGGAGAATGTGTAAACTCCACACAGACAGTCGCCCGAGGGTGGAATTGAACCTGAGTCCCTGGTGCTGTGAGGCAGCAGTGCTAACCACTGAGCCACCCTAAACGGTCTGACCTTAGACTTGGCTTCCGTTCAAGTTTTTGGGGCCCAGTGGCAGGCATTTTAAGTAACTCCAGGGCCAATATTTCACCCAATCATTGTACCATTGCTGTCATTAACCTTGGCTCTTGACTGGCAACGCCCCCTGGCTGGTGGAACAGGCTGGTGCAATGACCCCAAATTGACAATATGCCCCTAGGCCTGAGGCCTTAGCCTCCAACAGAACTGACCAGTTTACCTGGAGTATTATTATTGACAGGGAGTCATGTAAGGGCGTATTTGCACAGATTAACAAACCTTTAGTCAAACAGGAAGACCTTAAAACATTGCCTAGTGATGCTGGGCACTGACCTACTTCAATAATTATGTGCATACATCAAGGCGTGGGGTACTTGAAAAACTAACGTCATCACGACCAATTTCGTTCAAGATTCTCGATGTCTCCAGAGTTTGGGCGGTGGGTAGTCAGGGCAATTTGCTGGGGTCAAGGGTCACAAAGGGGCAGAGCGGTGCATGAAACCAGAAGCTGGTCTTGATTCAAACCATGCCAATACTGAGGCCAGCTAAATTATCCAGAGAAGTCTTCGTTTTTAAAATATTACACAATTAAAAATGGCCAGCTTTAAGCTCAAGGTCCTGTTGTGGGAATCTGGAACATTCTGTTCATCCCCAGCATCAAAATAAATCTTCATGCTTACAAATTATTTGAACGCGCCAAAGACTGACTAAGAAGAGACTGGCAAAACCTGCCAAATAACTAACAAAAGACCAGAGATTACTCACTCCCAATAAGGTAGAAAGTGACAGAAACATTCCAGAAATTTCTGGAAGCATGCATTGCCTTGTCTCTCCATTTATCTCTTTTTGTCACCATTTATTCTTCATACGATCACTTTCTGCAAAGTATTCGAGAAGTCAATCTTTATTTGTAATAATTATCCCTCTATCAACGTCACTCAGTTCATCCATGAGATGTGAACATCACTGGGCAGGCCAACATTCACTGCAGCTTTCGAAGGAATATCATAGAGGAATAGAGAAAGACATGGATTTATATTGTTTTCACTTGTTCGTAGATTATGGGCATTGCTGGTTGGTATGGATTACCCAGAGAGGAGTTAACAGTCAACCACTTTATTGTGGGTCTGGAGTCACATGGAGACCAGAGGTAAGGACATTAGTGATCAGCAGGGGTTTCACCTGACTATCAACGAAGACACAATGAGACTCTTTATTCCAGATTTTATTGAATTCAAATTCCGTCATCTGCCATGTTGGGACATATTTTTTGCTTTGAGAATGTTGGCATCTGTGGCTAGGACAACATTCATTGTCCATCTTTAATTGCCCAGAGGGCAGTTTGGAGTCAACCACATTGCTGTGGGACTGGAGTCACATGTAGGCCAGACCAGGTAAGGATGGCTGTTTCCTCCCCTAAAGGGCATTAGTGAACCAGATGGGTTTTTACACTGCTAGCTACCACAGTCACCATCACTGATCTCTGCTAACCCTAATCCCTAATCCTAACCCGAACCCTGACTTTATCAATTGCTCTTAAATTCCTCCAGACCTCATGGTGTGATTTGAACTCATGCTCCTGGTCCATTTGTTTGATGTATGATGGCAATGTGAGTAGGTGCAGTGATGATGCATCTCAGTGGGGATGAAGGACATGTTGTTAGAATTGCATGTGAGTTGATCTATTTAAATAAATTTGCCTTTGACAACAATGTGTTTTTGGGATGAGATGTTATTATATTGGAACAGCTCCTGTTTAGTAGTTAAATAATCCATAATTCAGTTAAGTTATCCAATAGAGTTAAGGTAGTCCAATTCTTTTTGTTATCTTTTAACTGTAGTGTATGAATTTAGTCACTCACCACCCTGATTTGGAAATATATTGCCGTTCCTTCATGTCACTGGGTCAAAATCCTGGAATTCCCTCCCTAATGGCATTGAGGGTCAACCCACAGCAGGAGGACCGCAGCAGTCCAAGAAGGCAGCTCATCACCACCTTCTCAAGGGGCAACTAGGGATGGGCAAGAAATGCTGGGCCCAGCCAGTGACGCCCACATCCCACAAATGAACAGAAAAAAAAAGTATATAGTGAGATAACAAGATGTAGAGCTGGATGAACACAGCAGGCCAAGCAGCATCAGAGGAGCAGGAAAGCTGACGTTTCGGGCCTAGACCCTTCTTCAGAAATGGGGGAGGGGAAGGGGGTTCTGAAATAAATAGGGAGAAAGGGGGAGGTGGATAGAAGATGGATAGAGAAGAAGATAGGTGGAGAGGAGACAGACCTGTCAAAGAGGCGGGAATGGAGCCAGTAAAGGTGAGTGTAGGTGGGGAGTTAGGGAGGAGATAGGTCAGTCCAGGGAGGACAGACAGGTCAAGGGGGCGGGATGAGGCTGGTAGGTAGGAGATGGGGATGGGGCTTGAGGTGGGAGGACGGGATAGGTGGGAGGAAGGACAGGTTAGGGAGGCGGGGACGAGCTGGGCTGGTTTTGGGATGCGGTAGCGGGAGGGGAGATTTTGAAGCTTGTGAAGTCCACATTGATACCATTGGGCGGCAGGGTTCCCAAGCGGAATATGAGTTGCTGTTCCTGCAACCTTCGGGTGGCATCGTTGTGGCACTGCAGGAGGCCCAGGATGGACATGTCGTCTGAGGAATGGGAGGGGGAGATGAAATGGTTCGCGATTGGGAGGTGCAGTTGTTTATTGCGAACCGAGCGTAGGTGTTCCGCAAAGTGGTCCCCAAGCCTGCGCTTGGTTTCCCCGATGTAGAGGAGGCCACAACGGGAACAGCAGATGCAGTAAACCACATTAGCAGATGTGCAGGTGTGGAGCGGACAAGGGAGTCATGGAGAGAGTGGTCCCGCTGGAAAGCAGATAAGGATGGGGAGGGAAAGATGACTTTGGTGGTGGGGTCGGATTGCAGATGGCGCAAGTGTCGGAGGATGATGCGTTGGATCCGGAGGTTGGTGGGGTGGTACGTGAGGACAAGGGGGATTCCGTTTTTGTTGTTACTGCGGGGAGGAGGTGTGAGGGATGAGTTTCGGGAAATGCGGGAGACATGGTCGAGGGCGTTCTCGACCACTGAGGGGGGGATGTTGCGGTCCTTGAAAAACGAGGACATCTGAGATGTTCGGAAGTGGAATGCCTCATCCCAGGAGCAGATGCGGCGGAGGCGAAGGAATTGGGAATAGGGGATGGCATTTTTGCAGGAAGGTGGGTGGGAGGAGGTGTATTCTAGGTAGCTGCGGGAGTCGGTGGGCTTGAAATGGATATCGGTTTCCAGGTGGTTGCCAGAGATGGAAACAGAGAGGTCCAGGAAGGAGAGAGAGGTATCAGAAATGGTCCAGGTGAACTTAAGGTTGGGGTGGAAGGTGTTGGAGAAGTGGATGAACTGTTCAAACTCCTCGTGGGAGCACGAGGCGGCGCCGATACGGTCATCGATGTAATGGAGGAAGAGGTGGGGTTTAGGGCCAGTGTAGCTATGGAAGAGGGATTGTTCCACATAACCTACAAAGAGGCAGGCATAGCTTGGGCCCATGCGGGTACCCATGGCCACCCCCCTTGTCTGTAGGAAGTGGGAGGAATTGAAAGAGAAGTTGTTGAGGGTGAGAACGAGTTCGGCTAAGCGGATGAGGGTGTCGGTGGAGGGGGACTGGTCGGGCCTGCGGGACAGAAAGAAGCAGAGGGCCTTTAGGCCATCTGCATGGGGAATGCAGGTGTATAGGGACTGGACGTCCATGGTAAAGATGAGGTGTTGGGGACCAGGGAATTGGAAGTTTTGGAGGAGTTGGAGGGCGTGGTTGGTGTCACGGACGTAGGTGGGAGTTCCTGGACCAAGGGGGAGAAAATGGAGTCGAGATAGGTGGAGATAAGTTCGGTGGGCAGGACCAGGTGGAGACAATGGGCAGTCAGGTTTGTGGATTTTGGGAAGGAGATAGAAATGGGCGGTGCGGGGTTGGGGAACAATGATGTTAGAGGCTGTGGGTGGGAGGTCTCCTGAGGTGATGAGGTTGTGGATGGTTTGGGAGATGATGTTTTGGTGGTGGGGGATGGGGTCATGATCAAGGGGGCGGTAGGAGGAGGTGTCGGAGAGTTGGCGTCTGGCCTTGGCGATGTAGAGGTCAGTGCGCCATACTACAACTGCGCCTCCCTTGTCCGCAGGTTTTATGGTGAGGTTGGGATGGGAGCGGAGGGCTGCACGTTCTGCGGGGGAGAGGTTGGAGTGGGTGAGAGGAGTGGAGAGGTTGAGGCAATTGATGTCATGACAGCAGTTGGAGATAAAGAGGTCGAGGGAGGGTAGGAGGCCTTGGGGTGGTGTCCAGGAGGAGGGGGTGTGTTGGAGGCGGGAGAAGGGGTCAGTAGAAGGAGGGTTAGGCTCACGGTTATAGAAGTAAGCATGGAGGTGGAAGCAGCGGAAAAACTGTTCAACGTCCAAGTGTGAGCGGTATTCGTTGATGTGTGGGTGGAGGGGGACAAAGGTGAGCCCTTTACTGAGGACTGACCATTCGTCCTCAGTAAGGGGGAGGTCTGGGGGGATGGGGAAGACCCGGCAGGGCTGGGTGCTACTGTCTCCTCTGGAACTGCTGGCTGTGGAGACGATGGCATTTTGTTTCAAATCTGGTAGTCTAATCAATCAAATTGCTTCCAAAACGCAATGCCTGGCACTTGGCTTTCACATAAGAAAAATGTGGGATTGGTGATACAAGGCAATGGGTATGGAAATAAACTGGGCAAGACCCAAACCTATTTGGGATTTTATTTTGATAACCACCTAACTCATCGCAACTCTAGCACACCCTCAGTTCATAAGCTGCTCAAGTCTCTTCCAGGTCTTTGTTATTTCTGGCCTTGACTCCTCCAATCACTCCTGGCCCTATTCAGGCCACTTTGAACTTAGGGTCATCCAAAGTTCTTCTGCTGATCCATATCTTAAGTTGCATTGAATCACCACCGCCCATTACTCCTGAGCTCTCTGGTCGATGTTGACATTCAGTTTAGTGATTTTGAAATTGTCGTCCTTGTTTTTAAATATCTTCACAGTTTTATCCCTCCGTCATCCTGCAATCTCTCTCAGCCCTACAACCCTCTGAGATATCTGTGTTTTCCCAATCCTGACCTCTTGTCCAAGCTGTGATTTTGGCTGATGAAAATTTGATGGTAATGCTTTCGGTCACTTCAGTGCCAAACTCTGAAATTCCTGACTAAATCTTGTTGACTATGGCTTTATGAAGTGTTATTTGGTTTTGTGGTTTTCTTAAGAAAGGTTGAGACAGTGATGGTGATGAGCAGGCTGCTCCAAAGGCCATAAAATAAACGGCTTGTGAGGCTTTGGGGACTTTATTTAAAGATGGATCAATAGAAGCAGACCGAATGGGTGGGGTCAAGCTCCCACACCACCAGGATTTTTAGATTTAGTTGTTCAGTAGCAGTTGTTGCTGAGGTCTTGAAACTGGGTTTGGAAGCTACAGTACATCTCTCCCTGTTACTCTCCCTCTCAGAGTTTTCTCTTGATGTTTTTACCTCCTGCTGTTAGAATTACATGTGAGGCTGTCTATTTTACTGAATTTGCCTTTGACAAGGATGTGTTTATGGGATGTTACTATATTGGAACAATAGTTGTTTAATAGTTAAATAATCTGTTATTCAGTTAAGTATTACAAAAGAATTAAGTTATTCCAATTACTATTGGAGATAGTAGGAACTGCAGATGCTGGAGAATCCGAGACAACAAGGTGCAGAGCTGGATGAACACA
>NW_025969354.1:0-2378 GCF_021869965.1 Rhincodon typus
AGCTGACCTTTCTTCAGTGCTGACCACTTCATTGCTGACCTCTCGAACTGCTGACCCCACTTTGTCCAGCACTACCTCAATGCTGACCGCCCCCCGCTCTGTGCTGCACGCCCTCAGTGCAGCCGTCCTTCAGTCCTGCACTCTTTCAGTGCAGCACTCCCTTGGTGATGAGCCCCTCAGTACTGAGCAGCCCTCCCTCAGTGCAGCCCTCCCTCAGTGCAGCTCTCCTTCATTGCAGCACTACCTCAGTGCTGACGCCCCCTCAGTGCTGACGCGCCCTCAGTGCAGCAATCCCTCAGTGTTGCACTCCCTCAGTACTGACTCATTCAGTGCTGACCTCCCTTCAATGCTGGCCGGCCTCTGTACAGCACTCCATCAGTGCTGACGCCTCTGTACAGCACTCCCTCAGTGCTGACACCCCTCAGTGTAGCACTCTTTCAGTGTAGTACTCCCTCAGGACTGACCCCATTAGAGCTGACCACCCTTGAGTGCTGACCACCTTCAGTGCTGACGCTTCTGAGTGCTGACCCCATTCTGTACAGCACTCCCTCACTGCTGACCCCCTCAATGCTGACCCTCCTCTGTGCTGACCCGCCTCAGTGCTGACCCCTCTCAGTGCAGCACTCCCTCAGTTCTGTCCCCGACAGTGCTGACCTCCCTTAAGTGCTGACTTCCCTTCAGTGCTGACCGGCCTCGGTGTGCCACTTCCTCAATACTGACCTTCGGACAGTCTCACAGCAGTTCTCTCCAACCGTGCAATGCACCCTTGCAGCTGACACCCCACAGTGAAGCAATCCCTCAGTGATGACCCCACACAGAGCAGCACTCCCTCAGTACAGCATTCCCTCAGTACTGGTCCCTTCAGTGCTGACCTCCCTTCAGTGCTGACCCTCATCTGTGCTGATACCCTTCAGTGCAGCACTCCCTCAGTGCAGGACTCCCTTGGTGCTGAACCCCTCTCAGTGGATTACTCCCTAAGTGCTGTCGCCCCCTCAGTGCTGCACTCCCTCAGTGCAGCACTTCGCCAGTGCCGAACTCCCTTAGTGATGACCACACTCTGCAGTACTCCATCAGCGCTGACCCCTCTCAGTGCCCCACTTCCTCAATACTGACCCTCGGACAGTCTCACAGCAATAACCCTCCAACAGTGTCGTACTCCCTCACGGCTGACACCCCTCAGTGAAGCTCTTCCTTCAGTGCTGACACCACCCATCAGTGCTGACCAACTCTCAGGCTGACCCGACCCCACAATTGCAGCACTCCCTCAGTGCAGCACTCCCTCAGTGCTGATCCTCTTCAGTGCTGACCCCTCTCAGTGCTGACCCCACTCTGTGCAACACTCCCTCAGTGTTGACCCACCACTGTGCAGCACTCCCTCAGTATCTAACCGTCAGTGCTGACCTCCCTTCAGTGCGAGCCGCCCTCAGTGCTGCACTCCCTCAGTGCTGACCTGCTTCAGTGCTGACCCCGCTCAGTGCAGCACTCCCTCAGTGCAGCACTCCCGCAGTGCAGAACCCCACTCAGTGCTCACCCCCCTCAGTACAGCACTCCTCAGGTGCTGACACCCCTCAGTGCTGACCCCACTCAATGCAGACCCCCCACTCGATGATGACCCACTTCAGTGCAGCACTCCGACAGTGCAGCATTCCGACAGTGCAGACACCCCTCAGTGCTGACACCCCTCAGTGCAGCACTCCCTCCGTGCAGCACTCCCTCAGTGCAGCATTCCCTCAGTGCAGCAGCCCCTCCGTGCAGCACCCGCTCCGTGCAGCACCCACTCCGTGCAGCACTCCCTCCGTGCAGCGCTCCCTCAGTGCTGCACTCCCTCAGTGCAGCACTCCCTCCGTGCTATCTTCCCTTCACTGCTGGCCGCCCTCAATGCAGCACTCCCTCAGTTCTTACCCCACTCAGTGCTGACCTCCTTTCAGTGCTGGCCGGCCTCTGTGCTGAACCCCCTCTGTACAGCGCTCCCTCAGTGCATCACTTCGGCACTACTGACCCCGTCAGTGCTGGCCTCCCTTCAGTGCTGACCACCTACAGTGCTGACCCCTCTAAGTCTGACCCTACTCTGTCCAGCACTACTTCAGTGCATCACTCCTTCAGTGCAGCACGCTCTTGGTGATGACCCACTCAGTGCTGACGCCCCCTCAGTGCAGCAATCCCTCACTGTAGCACTCCCTCAGTACTGACCCAGTCAGTGCTGACCTCCCTTAAATGCTAGCCGCCGTCTGTACAGCACTCCATCAGTGCTGACCCCTCTGTACAGCACTCACTCATTGCTGACACCCCTCTGTGCAGCAATCCCTCTGTGCTGCAATCCCTCTGTGCAGGACTCCCTCTGTGCTGACCCCAATCAATGCTGAATCCCCTCAGTGCTG